>NW_025785398.1:0-21580 GCF_021130785.1 Homalodisca vitripennis
GGTCATTGGAGAGCCTGTCTGACTCAATGCATTTTAGAAACAAGTTTTAAAGTTTCATCCAAGATCATATAACGATCAAGTAACAAATATACTTACAATTGGTAATTAATTTCAAACACATGCTATAGTATTTAAATAAAAAATAAATCTAGGACAGAATTATTGGTCTCGTTTAAAGGGCAAAAAAGTTATTTTTCTTAATAAATTGAAATGCGTTCACTCCACCTTAATCTGAGCGGTTCTATACCTATATCTCCCCGGATCATGATGTGTTTTATTATATGTGTGTGTGTGGTTTTTTGGCTGCAGAGGCGACTGACCATTTGAAGGCGTTTTGGCCTTTCCGGCAGTAGTGGCAAAGACTCCGAGCCGTGCTGTACTAGTTAGGAGCAGCTCCAGTTTAATTTATCTTGTTAAATTTTATGTTGGTTTGTTAGTTTTGCTGAGCATTATCTCCTTCTAACATGTGCAGCTAAGTTGCACGTGCCCTCACTGATGAGTAAGTTGTGCTTTCTTTTAAAATTTTAGTGATTTTTTTCATTTTTCAAAAACTGTGAAGGTTTGAAGACAAAATGCACATGGTTTTCCAAATTGTAGTTTTGCTTGTTTATTAACTTTTAGTACTTCTGGCTGTATAAAACTAAAATTCTTTAAATTGGCTTTCAAATTATTTCTCTTACACTTTTGTTAGTTTTCACCCTTTCTCTTCAGCTTATATTAATTTTCTGTCTCTCAGTGAGGACCAGATCCTAGGCTTATGATACAGTTCCTCTTTTTATTCTGCAGCCAATATTGTTTGTAATAGTGTCAACTTGTTATGTAGTTTTTGTAAACAAACCCCAGAGAGACTGCTGAAGGTTCATTTTACTAAATTTTTTTTAGCCTTCTGAGTAGATGCTAACGTCGTTTCATTCGGGTCTTTAGCCCACAAACTTCCCCCATTCCGTAGCCTACGTGGTTTAATTTAAGGCCTTCTGCCATCAAAATTTTTAAATTTTAGATTCCTGTTAATAGGGCTGCTACTTTTGGCCATCAGTTTTTTCCTAATCATTATTTTTTTTTTTCACCAAGAGTAATACGCTTAAATTTTTGTTCTGTGACAGAGGGGATTTTCATTCTACACTTTCCTTGGGGTTGTTGTTTTTGAAGCTGGGGAATTTTATGTTTAAGGTGCAGAATGCCCTTCCACCCTGCTTTTCACCCAATTTTGAGCCTATTCTGTTCAATTAAATGCCCTGTTTTAAAAATGTTTGAAACAACGCAAATTGTTTACGCTATGGTAGGCTACTGCGTATACCTCAAATAAATTCCTTTTATTACTTATTGTTTTAGTCTTGTTCAAATGGAATATCCTTGGTTTATTTATTGTTTTCTAATGTTACCCAGAACTTCTATATTAAGGTTTATTTTAATTTTTATCAGTGAAAAATTGATTGGTCTGTGATAATTTGAAATTTTGGTAATTTAACTTAATTAAAATTCTTGATATATAACTTTTTGGCAAACTTGTACTTTTATTAAATTCCTATTATTGTTTGGCAAACTATTTATTAATTATTATTAACTTTAAAAGGGTACTGCAGGTTGAAACCTGGTTTACAGGGTCCAAGGGGATGAATTGTTTTATCCTGTCCATCTCTCCATCATGCGTGGTCGCAGAGAAACTTATTCGCCTTTGCGCTAGCTGCTGAAAGGAACGGCCAACCAAATGGATGGACATACCTACTATTCAAAACAGCCTGTTGATACCCTGTGATATTGTTATTGTTTGCCATTTATATAGTTTATATTTGTTGTTTATTTAGTATTTTAAGTTAGTTTTAGATATTATTTAGTTTATTTCTTGGATTTTCATTAGGGAGTCCCGCCCTTAGCCGAAGGAAGTAGCGGGTTGGAAATTGGCATTTCTTGTTTCAAATGTATGGCATTTCTAATTTTTGTATGCAGGGTGCCACCTGACGGAGATTGTTTGAGATACTACTTACTGCAGGCACTTTTTATTTTTTTTAAATTTATAGTTATATATATTTATCAACAACATTATATTGACAGGATAGGCCTGTGTTTTCGGAAGTAAATGAAACCTGAGTATGCTGACCACGGTGTTTCTTTTTTTACCTAGTTTTTTTTGATCCGGCATCCCGTTCCGCCGCCATGGGCGCGCGCTTCCCTGATGTTTGCTGTGGTGCTGTGCGGGCGGCGATGTCAGGTTTCAAAAACTCAGAAAAAATAGGTCCTTTAATAAACATGAACTTGTACTAACTCCTCCAATATGAATATGATGTCTTCCTACACGGAGACAGTAGTTATGAGATTAGCCATGACTGGTCCCAGCGCATGTAAGCAGGAATGGCTTTTGTGTGGATAGTTGCGCATCTTGGGATATATTTTATATGGCCAATTAAATTAAATAAATAAAGGACACTATTATTATTTCAGAAAACCACAATAAAGCAAATTTATGTTAAAGGAAAATGATTTGTTATGAAACACTTTCAGTTTGTTCTTTAAATATTACAAGATTAAGATAAACTTTTCTTTGTCATGACTAAAAAAATTATTTCGATCCACAAATTATTTTTTGAGAATATCTACAACATAACAAAAATGAAATAAATTTACAATCCAAGGGACTAGGTTAGGACAAAGGGAAGCAGTTATTAAGTTAGATTGCCAAAAATAAAATTGTAATCGTATTATATCTATAGATACAATATATGAAATCTATATATAATATATATATATGTGTGTGTGTGTGTGGTGTGTGTGGTGTGGTTTTTCTAAATAATAATAGTGTCCCTTTATTAATTTAATTAATTGCCATATAAAATATATCCCAAGATATATATATATATTACCGCTCTGCATTGAAGTATAAATAAGATTTTTAATTCTCAACTGTGCAAATGAAGCTTCTTGTAAATTTAATTTATGTCACCCTTTTGCTTCGTTATCGGCCTTGCTTGTTCTCATTACACTTGGTATCGAGTATCTGTATTATAATTACTTAATTTGAGCAAGGTTTTTAATTTTAGTTACGCACGTTATGAATATGGCAATGCAAACGTCTACGATTAATACTGTACATTATTATATATATACAACCGGGTCCGCTGAAAGTAACTCTAACCAAGAATTTACAGGAATGTAAAACGGTAATGGTTTCTCACGCCAAAGGATAAAGTTATGGTAGCCCACAAAACTACAATTCCTCTTAATGCAAATTTTTTAAGTAGCTGGATAGATTACCTTAACCACAAAAACTACAATTAATGGTGGTCTCCATGTTTAAATGGCGTATAAAACTGTGTCAGATTAGTACACGGGTTTCAAAGCACATGCTAAGTGTGTTCAAATATATCATATTTTTTAATCCCTGCTAAATGAGGGGTCTTATATTACGGAATGTATTTGGTTACAATATTTTAATTTTTTTCCACTTATTTTTTCACATTTACCTACCTTGGATAACATACTAACTTTTGTCATCGTACTCAATAATGACAAAATGTAAAATTATTCGCTTGCCGCTAAGCCAAATCTAAACTTACAGTAGGTCATAATTATCACCTCTATTGCGAGTGCACCAAGAGTGACAGTGCTATGTGTATTAAGTTACGCGCTACGAAAGTTTTAACTGTCCTATTTTTGACAGTTGCTACACATTTGAAAGGCTGCCATCTCATTATGTTATATACACTCGTTGACAAGGTATGGATTAAAATAAATCCCTATTTTTATTATGGTCAACTAATTTTAATCATTATAATTAAAACTAATATACTGAAATGTAGATTTACGACAAATGGAGTGAACAATAAAATAAATAGTGACAATAGCACTTAAGTTTTATAAATATTGCAATGCAAATAAGATTTGCTTTTTACCATAATATATCAAGATTTTGGATATTTGCCATAGTTATTTTCAAATGAAATGTCGTTTCAAGAGTTGGGATTAGTGACAAAAACGTAACACACGGATCACTAAAATCAGTATCAACGTTGGCTCAGTGATGGATTTGGCAAAGTATACAATGTAAATATAACAAGAGGTTCATCAAATGAATTCATGCAAGATCTTGATGTTACATGTTCAAACCACCACTTAAATTAGCTCGTAGGTCATCATTGTTGTCCGAGCGTTAGCGGAGAGTGCGATAAATTTCATTTCTGAGGAAATGGAAAATCAAGCTGTAAATTTTAATAAGCGCGGTATTCAGAAGTCAAAGGGTGATCAACAGATTGAGTGGTTTTCAATATCTACAGTATTTATATTAATTTATGATATGACAAACGTAAATATTTTAATAGAAACTATTGATTGCAATGAGCTAATAATGATAAGTCAAAGGGTGGTCAACAGATTGAGTGGTTTTCAATATCTACAGTTTTTATATTAAGTTATGATATGACAATTGTAAATATTTTAATAGAAACTAGTGATTGCAATGAGCTAATAATGATGAGTGCTAACAAGATATCTGCGTAACAAGAAGGGAGTTCAGTAGACTACAACTACCAACTCGTTGGGAGGCAAACCAACAGCTTTAGTGGTTTGCACTTGCAGGGTTCTCTTTGTACAGTTTTAGTATTCCAGTACAACAGTTTCCTTTAATTTCTGAGCAGTTAACTTTATGAGTATATTAACTTCTCTCCAAAATTAATTAATTGTATATAATATCGTATTATTGGACTTTCATCTGTCAACCACACCCGTCATAAAATAATGCTACTAGTATTAAAGTAAAATATTACATGGATGGCTAAGCGTCAAATCAACCTATTATCTAAACCGCGGAGAAAATAATATCTCTAAAAAAACTTAGATAACGAATTCAAGGTTTCCATAAAGCTTTATTTCTTTTTATGCAATATTCAGGTTGATGAAGGTTTCACGTATCTCTATAGTAACTTTGGCTGAGCGTAGCGAGTACTTTTTGGTCTTATAGTTAGCCAATTTTAAAGTTTTGACGATGAGAAAATCAAAGGATAAATACATTTTTTAAATCAAACTGAGAATATAATATATTAACACGTGATATTTTTATGCACAGAGAAAATAAGAAACAAAGGAATGGAATGTTAATGTTAAAAGTTTTTTGTAAATGTGATTAAAACAAAACCAGTAAACAAAAATGTGAATGTATGATGTAGAAAATTTGCTGTAGAAACATTTCATCCATCGTTTTAATCTTGAGCGATACTTAATTTCATAGAATAAACAATTATTTCTAATTTACAACAACCCAGTTTAGCAGTGTGCATAGTATTCAACTCACTAGTGTGATACTCTGAAATTAAAATATTGAAGCTAAAAAGGAAACATCAGCCTCTTTACTGCAAAGGTGAGTACAAGATAATAGTAAACGAATGAGATTTCAAAGGGATCTAAAAGTCATTAGAGTGGTCTTCTCTGAACAAACAACTCCTTCAGCAGACAATAATAAACAAAATACTTTGCTCACAGCTGTCACAATTTTAATATTGCATTATTTACAGTAAAATTTAAATTCTACGTATTCTAATATAAAGTTTTTGTAATCTTGTGGTACCACTACTTTTCTCTTCAGTAATTACTATTAGTTATCTTAATAGAAAAATAATATAAAACATTACTGGCATATAAAGGGGAGTTTTCGACAGGTTTGGCACAACGTCAGGATATTGATGAGTACCTACAAGTACATCAAAAATGTTTATAATAAACAATTATCCAATCTCGCTTCGTTAGTGCCTGACTGTACGTGTTTGTTTTAATACACTTTTCATACCTTAGAATTTTTAGGTGTAACATGAAATGTACGATTTATGGTATGCTAATTAAGATAAAATTTATAAAATTTTAATACCTTTCATTTCTCTCCAAATTAAAAATGGTGTGTATTTAAAAAAATTTTCAACTCTAATGCCCAAAAAACATTTGGACACTACGTAAGGATTGCGTACATAATTATTTGTTTTAAATGCAATTACAAAACTAATGATTAACTAAATTTGTATAGATCGGTTTATAAATTTCATATCTGTATCAACTTTAGTTGGTCAGATGTTATGCTATCTTACTGGAAAAACTTAGGACCAAGTCATATTTTTTACTTAATGCATTTCAACAGCTGTTTTAAATAGAAGAAACACATGTATATGCATCAGAAGTTTAATTATCAGATACAATACATATTAAGATTTGAATTTTGAAATGCCGCTCAATGTGGTAACATATTCCAGAAATACACGCTTCACGCTTCGAGGTGTAAGGAATTTATTGGTCTTTCAAAGCTCCCAGGAGTAGCCCTGATGCTGCTACTTCCTCTCCTTGCACCTGTCGAACCATTTCCATTTATAAATCTATGTTTGTAATTGAATCATCATCATCGAGCCATGAAAAATTTACAGATCAACTGTACTATTTTTCTTAATAAAACTATTGAGCTATATTTTTGTATAACATTTAAAACAGTTTTACACACATTAATAATCTGATAAATGTAAACTACCGGGACTATTGACTATCCTAAATGTAAAGAAAGTGAGATCTGTGCTGAAAAAAGCCAACAAAATAATGTTTTTGTACTAGTAAACCAGGAATCACATTTGAACTGAATAAATAAGAATTTATAATTTGACAAACTGGGAATATATTAAATCACAGATGTGTGAGAAAACATTTTTGTTTGATTATTTCTTTGTATGCCTGAAGAAGCATATACATTTATATCGTAAGAACTGCATAGACATTGACTGTGGTGGGCGCACATTACTATTAATCCAGCTGTCGTGATGGTACGTGAAAATAGCAACCTAAAGTGAAGGTGTTTTAAACAATTCGGTTTCATAGAAACCTTAACTGAAAGTAAAACGCGTGTTTCCTTATAAAATCATTATTCATTGATATTACCTTAAAAAATTCGGGGATTTTTTGGGAAACGAAAAGTTTTATTCACACAAATAAATACCACGTTTTCTCGTATACATTAAAACATTCTCTTTAAAGCCAATATACATACATACTTTCAATGGATGTGAATGGGTTGTATTTGAGGTGGCTGATACGGTGTGACTTGAAGGCCTGTCAAAGCCAATGGTGCCAAAAAAAACGGTCTTTAAATTGTATCTGATACGCGATGGACAGATATAGCCTTCACTAGGCGTTCCATTACTCTTCTGTGTTTGTCAAAATGATTTATTTAATGGGTAATGAATAATAAAACATTATTAACACCATTTATAATTATTTTAGTTTCTACAAAGTACAAATATTGAAAACGTATCAAATCCTTTCCGCTGCATTTAATTTGTAAAACCAAATTAAGCAGATATTATTTTTAAACGTATGGGTTAACCAAGCCACCTATAGTGGTTACAAAATTCTTCACAAAAAATGTATGTATAAATTGGTGGGATTAAAACAATGAAAACCTTTTTAGATAAAATAAATTATCTTTTATTTAATAATATTACATATACACATTTTTTTACGAGCTAATGCCGGGTCTCTTTTTGTAAAAGTTGGTATTGTGAAGAAGAGATGGATTAAATATCATCGAAACAATGAAGTAAAATAATCTTTAATATATTGCTGTTTTTTAGGGCTAATTTTATTTTTATTATTTTTTTGTTTGTTGATAAAGTATGTATTTGTTTTACCCTTATTTTATTTGTTAAGAATTTTGTAAGAAATAGCCATAAGGACTGAATGTGACAAATTGCATAACAAATACAGTTTAGAAAGCTTTTTCGATGAGCAAGGGAATGTTTTTAATCTGGTTTACACAAATATTAGAAGCATAAGGAAGAAATTTGATGCTCTTCTATTAGAATTAAGCCAAATAAAACAAAAAATTCATTTTATTGCCTTGAGTGAAATTTGGATAAATACAGATGAAATTAAACTTTTACCAGATACCCGGATATAATGTTTTTCACTGTTGCAACGAACGCATACAGAGCCGGAGGTGTTGCGTGTTTATGTCGTTGAAAATACAAGCGTTGATCAATTAAATTTTAAACTTCAACACTGCTGACACTGTATTATTAAAATTAACTTTAAACAATTATTTATTTAAATTGTTGCTGTTTGTATAGAATCCAGAGTTTTCCAGAAAATCAATTTTTAAGTGAGTTAAGCACATTTCTATCTAATTTAAACAACAATCCAATAATATTGGGTGACATAAACATAAATACTTAAAAAGTAGATAACAGCACTACTCAAACCTATTTAAACCTTCTAAACTGTTTACGGTTTTGTTTTGTTCAACTGGTAAATAAACCAACACGAGTTACAGATGTTTCTATGGCTTGCATTGACCACATGTTTATAAGAGATAGATATTTAAAGTAACTTTGAATGTGGTGTCATTGATGTAGGTTTAACTGACCATAACTTCTTGACTTTAAAAATTAAAACAGTTCTCACAAAACATTGATTCTGTTAGTAGTAGACCTACATACAATAGCCATAATATACCAGATTATATAAACAGATTACAGAAAGATTACAGAATGTTGACTGGAGTAGTTGTTATGAAGCAAAGGATGTTAATGTTTTAATATTTTTCATGAATTTTTGTCTGGAATTGTAAGTAACTTCTATCAGCCCCTGAATAAATGCCAGGACTTTTTTAAACAAAATAAAATAGGAAGAAAAATGTACAAAGTGTATAAAAAAAAGACCGTATGATATTGCTTTAGGACAGTATTACAATAACTTTTATAAAAAAATTATCAAACGAAATAAATATTACAAAAATAATTATTATTTCAAGAAAATTGAATAGTGTAAAGGTGTTACGTCACTTCAGTGGAAAATAATAAATTAAATTAGTGGCGCAAAAAATAAAAGAAAAGATTGAGTTAGATAACGGGGAAAATATTTCGGACCCTGCCGCCGTGGCGCAAGAGATAAGCAAATACATAGTAGCCTCAATAATAAAATATCTTAAAAAAATAAGAAATCCTCGGCTTTTGACAATATATAACCGTTGTTATTGATAAAACAAATAGTTCAATATGTCTCACCTGTTTTATCTCACATTACAAAATTTAAGTCTCGTAAACGGAATTTTTCCTGAAAGTTTTAAAACTAGTCTAAGCATTAGTCCGTCCCATTTTTAAAAATAATTCAAGCAAAAAAACTGATAACCTCCGCCCAATTAGTCTTTTGTCATTTTTTTCAAAAATAATAGAGAATGATTATGAAAGTGCGATTAGTTCAGTTTCTAAATAGTATAAATTTGTTTAGCATTAAGCAATATGGTTTCACAAAGGGAAAGTCTACTGAAGACGCTCTTATCAATGTAAAAAATTTTATTTACAATAGTTTTTTAACGAAGTTGAAAAGATTACGGGATTATTCATAGATTTCAAAAAAGCGTTTGATTTAGTAAATAAAAAAATACTTTTATGCAAATTAGAATCAATAGGATTAAGGGAAAGTGCTCTAAAATGGTTTGAAAACATTTCTAACTGGAAGGAAGCAGCGTTTTTAAACAATACAAAACTCTTTTACGTAAGCTCTACTGTTGTCAGAGCTGGAGTGCCCCAGGTTCCGTGTGTTGTCTGCTACTCTTTTTTTATATTTATAAACGATTTATTAGAATCAAACTTCCGTGGAATTCCAAGCGCTTTTGCCGATGACATAGCTAATTTTTTATTCTACAAAAAATATTTAGGATATATTTGTTAACATCTCAAATGATTTACTTCTTTTGAGGCTTTGGTGTTGTAATAATAAAATGGAACTAAATGTAAAAAAAAAAAAAATATTTAAAATTTTCATTTTAATGGATTCAGTTTCTTGTCAAATTTAAAGTACCACAAAATTAGGACTTGCGTTGACATGAATTGTGACTGCTTGGTCATAAATAAAGAATTTTAGTTTCAAATATATTGGAGTTATTTTAGATGAAAAAACTTACATGGGAAAAACATGTTACATTCGATACTTACACAACTAAAAACCAGCTTTGAGAAAATTTCTATTTTATTTTTTTTTTCATTTTTGTAATGAAGTTTTATTAAGAACTCTTTATTTTGCGTTAATAAATTCAAAATTAAACTACGGGATTCAATGCTGGGGAGGAACTTTTAAGTATAAAAATTGAAAAAATACGTGTTCTTCAAAACTATTTTATAAGAATAATTCTTAGCAAACAAAAGAGAGAAAGTCTCTTTTCCATTATACCATCAATTAATAATTTTAACCAGTACAGCACCTGTTCATCTACAAGGGTTCTACGCTTTTTTTACATTAAAAATGGTTGACAAAGGAACAAACCAACTTTTTTTACAGTACAAGAAGTTGCAGTAATAATGTTTTTATAGTGCCTAAAGTTAGAAAAATCACTATTCAGACAATCTTTTATTTATGTAGGCCCAAAATTATTTCAATAAACTACCAATTAATATAAAAAGTATGTGCAAATATTAGAGCTTTTTCTCGGGAGGTGAAATACTGGCTGTTTAGTTACAATGATTTAAGTTTTCTAAACAATGTGATTATGTAAGATAAATGTATGGTTTGTTTAAAAGGAAAAAATGGAAAATACGGCAGTTATATGAATTACTTTAAAATTTAGTTTTTATTTTCTAATATTAATAATGTTTTAGTTATAGAATATGTAATTTTTTAAGTTCTCAATTATGTACAACAGTTTCATACAGTTAGTGTAGCATAGTGTATATTGTATATAGTGAGCAACAGACGGCACAGAGGGTTGTGATGCTCTTATCAAAGGACAGTTACTTTGCTAGACTGAAACAATATTCATGTTTTTGTTTGTGTAGCGCTGCCACGCTACTTGAAACTGTGGCAGTGTAATACCTGTCTACAACACTGTAAAATACCTGTATTTATTCTGGAATAAATAATTATTATCATATGGTAGGCACTTTTAATGTGTCAAAGTTCAATGCGTATTACGTTTCGATACTAATTTTAACTCCAGACTTTGATAGAAAGTATATTAACTTTACTGTAATAACATGTAAATATAAATTTAAAGATAAAATATACAGATCAACTCGAATCCCTGGATTGGTATTAGTTATAATAAGATCTCATAAACATCTTTTGCTGGAAGTTCGCTTACTTCATTTCCAGCTTTATATAACGTCTTAATAAATTGAGTTTAGAAGTTAACTTTGAAAATAATTAAATTTATTTAACGTAAGCTATTTCATTCTATTAATTTGATAAATATATTTTATTACATTATTAGTGTTACACATGTTACGTATTTATTATTATTTGTAATATAAAAATTATGCACTAAACAAACAATATTGAGTAATCATTAAATGTAATATGTGTGATAATAAATTTTACTTCTAAAAATCCCCCTAAAATACAGTAAAAATTATGCTTAGAGTATTATACTGGTGGTTAAAAAATACAGCAAAGAAGTATATTAAAACTTCAAACAATCAAATTGATATCTAAAGTAACTGTCAAAAGTTGTTTTTAAAATGAGTAAACAATATTTCTATTAATTCTAAAAGAGAACTGTTAGTGAGCACCATTTAAACGTTAGTGTTAGTGTCTCCAGTTACAGAAATTACTCCCGGTACCTATGGAATAGGAATGGCAAATAATGTACGTTTTAAATTTCTACTGCCCTTAATTGTATATTCTTTCTAATATAAAAAAATATATCGAGAATAACGGAATAAAGGTGACAATACATTTTTACAATATTTCCCTTTCAGCATTTCAAGAATCTTGCGACAGTTGTCACTTCTTTGAAAGCAAATATAGCAAGTAGTTGTACCCATACCCAAGTGAGTGCTTTACAATGGGAGTGTAGTTTAAAATACACAGCGACCGGACGCCCCAGATTGGTTTTGCACTGGCCTCAAAAACATACATGACATAAGAATAAGAAAAAAATTGTTAAGCTAAAACTTGACGGTATTTTGAATGGTACTTTGAAAAATTGGTGGAAAAAATAGTTTGTCCTATAGGTGAGGTAATTTAGTTAAATACTTCTTCAGAAAAATGTGGGAAGAACGTAAATGTTCTTAATCTTGGAGATATGTCACGGGAGAAACTTATGCGATCAGTGAAGGTTTTTGGACGCAATCATGTATCACAGGGTTTTGAAATCTCTGCACTGTAAGAAACTAACAAATTTTCTCCCATTGTAATCTGATGTAAACTACAGTATACCTTAGTCACTAGTACTTATACAGAAGTTGAGTACTTCTAGGTATGTTCTGTCTTGAAACTATAAAGACTAGATAATGTTTAATTCCTGTGACAAATTGAATATAATAAGTAACTCCGAAGTTTATTTTGGGGATTCTACATGGATGGTGAACCATAAAGCCAGGATATCGCTTTTTTTATAACTCGTTAAAGAGTCCACAGTCAGATGACTGAATGTTAAATAAAAAGATGTGAACCAGCTACTGCATCCAAGGTTAAATAGAAAGATAGTCCTCGCCGATCACGTTAGTTTTGATATAACGGTAGTTACAAACGTTTTGTTTCGTTAAGAATGTAATATCTTCAGTCAATAAAGTTTAAAGTTACCAGTACTCCTAGAAATACAGCTAAGGAGTGTAAAAATATCTTAAGAAAAATTGGCGAGGTGTCATTTTGTCTGTGTTGAGTAGGCCACAAGAATAACTTATAATTTCAACGAATACAATAACCCTACTCTCGTTGTTACAGTTATTTCTCGTATATTACATATTCTAGTTTTTATTTAATTTCCTAGAGTACTTAACTGTTTATTTTTCTTAAATAAAATATATAGGCAACAATACCAATACTTCTTTCTTTACTTATATAATCGATAATAGTGATTGAGTAAAACATACTTCTTCAAAATAGTTGATAACAAGTTGTATTAAACAAAAACTGTATCAATATATATGACCAATACTTTAATGGGGGGAAAGATGATATGTCGTTGTTAATCGTACGTAGTAAACAAGCTTTCACTGCTGCCATTAAATCGAGGTCCATAACTTACCGCCAGGTAGAAGGAGAATAGCAGGGATAAATATACTGAGGCATAAAGCCAAGTTTGGTTCTAACACATTTCCTCTACATTTGTTGTAAGCTTTTAGGCTATTTGCTGCGTATAGGAAACAATATCCTACAATTTTTATTGTTTTAAAGATACTGATTTTTTCTTCATTCGATGAAATTTTATAAAGAACTTTACTCGGACTTTACTAAAACTTCTCTTTATGTTCGTTTGTCCAAAGGATATTCTGAGATCAAATTAGAAACTTTGGCTTAAGTCTTACAGGAAGCATTAATTCTACTTGTATACATCCAGCACCTAGTGTAATGGTGGTGTATGTCTCACCTTGAGATATGGTAGGGAATTAGTGAAGTTACATTTTTTTACACTGCATATGAATAACGGTTTGAGCATTTAAGAGATTGAAAAATAAAATTTGAGGTTTATTGTTATTACTTAAGGGGGCAAGCAAAAATGTTTATCTTAATTTTTTTCCGATTTGTCTTTTACAGATTATTTCATGGGGCATCTCCGACCAGTTACTAACTATTCGATAGTATCTTCTCTTGTGATTGTTCTTTCCTCCCCAACAAAAATTTCCACTCCACTCTTATAAACCTCGATCACAATAAACGAACTGCATCATCTTACTTCATATAACACTATCAGGAACAACAATTCTTTAATCCCAGTATTCGTCCTAGTTTTTATTCACTGTAAATGCCTAGTTTTTATCAATTTATCACTGTAAATGCTTACATTACTTCTTCATTAAAGCAGAAGTTTCGCTTATCACAACAGGAATCACCTTTACGTTATTTCCCACAAGCGTTGGAATAAATCCTTCAAACACATCTCTTATATTTTTTGATATTATTTTCATAAAAACACTAAAAACCTTGCCTAATAGCTATAATTGATTTCTCTTCTACTGTAAAAACGCTTGGTAACTCAGAGGTAAAGTATTATATATGGATTTTTTTGCCAATTTATACAAAATCTAATTTCTACAGCAGATTTTACGTAAAAAACGTTTCATACCAGTATGAGAGTTGTGACGGTTTGAAAAATAGTAATTAAAAGCTATTTTAAGCGCAGTGATGAATTAGTATTACATATATTATTAGTATTACTTGAAAACTAGGTCATATATATTACCTATATATATATATATATAATATGATATGTTGCTTTATTTTGGTATTAGTTATAATAAGATATCATAAAGACGTATCTTTTGCGGGAAGTTCGCTTACTTCATTTCCAGCTTTATAAAGTCTAAATAAAATTGTATAGTTAATATAAAAAATCATATATACATAAATATAAATAAATATATTATATATATATAATATAAATATTTCTGTAATCATGTTAACGTAATATCACTAATGAATTAATTGAAGAGCAAAAGTTTGTTTTTAAGAGATACGTCTTTGCACCAGCAGAGCAAAATAAAAAGGGACCGTTGTTTTGGTGGTGAAATGTTTATGAAAATGAGACCAATACTGCGGCGCTCCAGCGTTACGGTTGACTGAGTTTGTGACCTGATTTCTTACAAGGTTGAGAACTCAGGTTGCTAAACATTACTATCTTCTCATATGATCGCACTATACTGAATGTATATACGTATCAGCAGAGCTTAGTAGACGATTGAAGTTCTGGCAGTACAATAAAAAATTACATTGAAACATTTTTTCTTTTGATGTAAAGTTTTATTGACAAAATACGATGACGAGTAATTTGTTTTCGATATATATCTACTAAAAAGATTTGACTTTTTATAATATTACATCTTGTGCGTTTTTTATTATGTTTAAATTAAATTATTTTCAAAACATGTTTAAACCCTTATAAATGGAGGTAATCAACTATGTAGATTGAATTTTAATGAATTAACAAGTAGCTAATTACTAGCTGGATTACTAATACAATATATTACTTGAAACTAGGTTATAAAGTTTTTTTATTGGAAAATTTGGAATATTATTTATTAACCATCGTTAGTACTTAATCATTGTTATAAAACTAATTAAAATTTAAAGAATTGTTTGTCGTATTGTTCTGATAAAAAGCACCGGAAACATTGTGATAAAGACCAGGTCATGAGAGGGCATTAATCCGACGTAGGCTCTAAAAACACTTCCCTTACATTTACTTTGTTTACGTGGTACATGTGCGCAAACATACGGTTAGCCTCTTATCACATGTAACAATTTATCCCAATCCTTTCGCAGCCACACATGTATAAACGTACTGTATGTGAGTAAGCAATTCCAATATCTATACAAATTATGCGCTAAAATATAGTTATGTGATTGTGTGTTCTATGTATAGGGCTTCATAAGTTTTATGATGGACAACTAAAACAATTTTGCAAACTTTTATTTGTGAATTGTTTTGGTTATGTTCACAACACATTTTTAACAAAGGAGTTTTAACTATTTTTTCTTGCACTTCTTACTTTACCTTCCGGAATAGTTATTCTGTGTCAGTTTAAAATTAACTCCATTGAATCCGTTTTTTATTAGACTTGGACTATATCAAAACGAGTGGATAAATACTACAGTTTTTTTCCCTTTTAACTAATTAAATGTAAACATAAATTTACTCACAGTGAGGTCATCCTTATACAATGGATTTTAATTGTGATTCGCCCAATTTCCTAAGTAGGCTTAGGTAGAAGACTTCCCTTTAGTAGCCCTTGCAAAAGGATTGTCATCCTATACCTTAAACTAAGTTAGTGTAGCCCAGTACTATAAAAGAGTACAAGTCATGATTCAAGCGGCAAAGATGAAATGCAAAAATTAAACTCTAGCGAGTTTTAATTAATACAGTCCTATTCCAAACTACTGGCGGGCTTTTTATCTGAAGATATTCTATCACGCTTCAGCCTTTACTATAACGAGTGCCTTTACTATAGCGCGGAACAGACTTCGTTATCACTACGGTTCCCCATCAGACCAAAGTATAAATATTTATGAAAGATCAGTCAAATACCATGAAAAGATATGCACCATCATGGAAACATGGGAATATAGGAATGAAGCTTTATCTAAAATAGTCAGTAGGTAATTTTATTCTCTCTATATTATTCACGCGACATCTAGACCAGACAGACATGAATGTTTTCCTGCTTCGCTTACGCCTCAGCTAATAAATATTCTTACATCAGTTGTTTCAACAATACATTTAACAGCATTGAACATACAACATTATGGATTATAGAACCTGCGATGGAATACTGTATGTAACAGCGTATATCATTCTTGACGTAACATACGACAAATTGCTGCAGATTTAGCGCTATTCTCTGGAAATTACCTCACTTCTGTCATATTTCAGAGTTACCCATCGTCTTTCGAGGCTCAATGATAATCAGAGTTTAGAACTGTGATGTAGAGATGTTAGTTTATGATATGAGTACAAGTTTTAATTTTTTTATGAATTTGTAATTCTCAGTTTTTTCTAATTGCAAAATTAAATGCTCATTAAGAATTTGGACCTAACTTTGTTTTTATAACTGCAATTTGTATAGATTTAATTGTAACTTTGCTTTACCTCCTACTCTTAAATATATTAGCATGGTAAAAGCAAACGTCTGATAAGGATAGCTACACATTATTTTTATAAGGCTATGTGGTCCTATAAGTATATTTGTATTTTGGCATGAAGCAAAAGTCGTTGCGTACCTCTACACATTTTATGTTATTTTTATATTTGTTTTATATAAAAAAAATTATTTGCCTAAGTATTATTTATGTATATGATTTTATTGCTTAAAGTTTTTTCCAGAATAATGTTGTTACTAATTAATTGTTAATAAGCCATATTGCCATAAAACATATTTATCATTTTACCTGCTCTATAAAATGTTTGCCTGTGTAAATTGCTCAAAAATTCATACCGGTTTCTCTGTAAAAGCATGTGAATCTCTTATTTAGTTTTGGCTAACTTCTTACGTCATGTTCTTGCGCCTTGACCATTTTTATGTTTTAATGTTTATTGAGCTTATTGGTTGTTATCTTAATTAATATTACAAATGTATCGTATTTTATTGATTGCATGTAGTTTGTGGGAATCGTGTCATAATATAGTAACTCTTATTTCTCCGTTATTTACTTGTCTTCTTGATCTTGAGACACAGGGTCCACCAAGCTATCCAGTTATGTAAAACTAACTCTTTTTGGGTGTACATAATTATAATAATTTCAGTTGCCGTCCGACCTGGGCCCCGAGAATCCCGGAAATACATTAGATTTAGCAATTAAGGTTGCGTGAAAAATGACGCAGCGAAAGGGGCACAAAAAATCAGCAGTTGTAATAGTTTTCCGTACTAAATAAAAATTGTTACTGTTGTTTTGTATTAGTATTGTTGCACGTTCATATTATTGTTTGTAAAACTGATAGTGTATGTACTGATATGTGTGCTTATATTTCCATATTCCCTGTCTTAGAGCTGCATTGATTACTAATACTACGGCATTTTATCATTCCTGTACATTGACATACCCATAAATCAAAGACCCAATTGCACAATTGAATCTGAAATCGTCCCTGTGAAACTAGACTCATTGAAGAAGGTTGGTATCTCAGGCTAAAGAAAAATGTTATCATTCCAAAATAGGATAAATTGAGAGAACAGGTGGTGTCAGAGAATTTCGTGCCAGTTTTGTTGTATATGTTCGTGACCTACCGTTGACCAACTGTATCTCCTACGGATGCTGCCGGTTTAGCTACTATATGAAGCAAATACTATATGAAGCATTATCCTCCTATAGATGTGGTAACACCGGTTATTGCCAATGTTGAACGCTTAGTAGAGAACGATCAACAGTTGATGGGAAATAACCTGTTAACCACCTTTTTGCGTACATAATTGTAATTATTTCTGTGGTATTTGCCCTGATTTCTGTGGTACACAATTCCCTGAAATTATTTTAAAGTTAGTAGTTAATAAATGGAAAATATATACGAGACATGGCATGTTCTTTAAAAACAGCTTAAGCTATTTTATATGTATTTTATGATGTATTCATTCTTATATTTCTTTGAATATATATTTACTCAATTGTAAAGCAGATTTAACTTTTTTCAACTAATCAAATTTTCTATGATAATTACTTTACTATTTGAAATTCATAATCGTAGAAAATAATGGTTTAAGGACATATATTTATAAGCACAACTATGCGTGAATTGGAGGAAACTTATACAATTTTTACTTGTTAGTATAAAGTTAACTTGTAAAGATTTCTAAAATAATTTTGTATCGAAATTTCTGGAGGATGGTTCACTTCTGGCCGAAAAAAAACTGCCATATGAACGTAGACAAGGTGCATCAAAATTAGTGTCTATATAAAATAAATGAAACAGATTTAGTCATAAGCTATCTTGCTTTTAATAAACAGAAGAATATTTAATAATTTTGACAAATTTACAATACTATTATTGAATATTTTGTTTACACAAATGGATTTATTAGTTAGTGTTAATGATTATAAATCTTTTTTTCAGCGGATTTAAGACACATTCAGGGATGTAAAATAGTATTTAAATACCTAACCTTATGTTGCTTGATACTACATTATGTTTTTATATATTATATATATATATATATATATATATATATGTGTATGTATATATTATGTCTGACATGTTAAAAAAAGTGAAAGGTGCGATCCATAATGTGTTATTACAGTTTTTATGGTAAAGCAATCCTTATAACATGTCTTCCCTAAAGTATCTTCTGAGATCTTGTTCTTTATCCTCCTCATTCCAAGTGAAATATTTTATTTTTTTAATGTTGTTATTTTTGGGGTAATAGAATTTGTAATAGTTCCCAAAAATGATCAATAAAAATTATTTCAGCAATACCATGGAAAAAAACTAACGTTGACTATAGTAGACATTTGGACTAAGACCCCTGCAGGTGATTTATATTTGTATTGTGATTTCTGTCAAGTATTAGAGTACAAAAGGATAATAAGGACAATAAATTCATGTACTGACAGATGTATTGATTTATAAATTAGTTTCAAAATGAAAATATTGGTTAATACAATTTTTTTCAATAAAACCTGTAAATTTCAAAGTTCGCGATTGAGCTTGAAGCAATCCTTTCTTTGTAATGCACTACAAATACTTATGCACCGTAGCACAACGTATGCGTGGTTCCATTGGAAGAACATCCAGGAAACCTACAACGGTTTTTTGAAGAAGGTGATAGAATTTCTGGCAGATTGGAGGGTATATTCTTTTGTCTCGCAAAAAACATCAGGTAACTTGGGCAATTCCTTGGTTGTTTTCTCGGTTTGAGCCCATTACACAGGTGTAATCAACATCACAGGTCTTCATCACCGATGACCGTGGATCAAGTAACTCGGCATACTCGTCTTTAAACTTCATCGAGCTCGAGAATATCCTTTTTTCTTGTTACCAAGGCTCGATGATCTCTTCTGTAGGCCTACTCTGATACAACCTGCCGCAATTGAAAAATCAAAAAAGGGAATTATCACCACGAAACTGTCCATTTTCTTGTTCTTACTGTAAATTCAAATATTCAACTGATTGTCTGTCTAGAAATTCTACTCCTCCCATGTAGGTATTGCAGCATTTTACAGCAAAAGGGCATGTCAACATCAAGAAATGTCCTTGTTAGCTCCTACCACCACCTCCTGCATTTGTCGACAGGTTCTACACCGTCTTTAACTTGAAATTAACAGAACAGCTTTGTTATCAAACCATTTTATCAACACCTTATCTTGCGCTAAACTGACCTTAAATTTTGATGCTATTGGTCCGTCTTCCTTCATTCTCATTTCTTTGTTGTTCTGTTCTAACTTTTGAACTGAGAGGGATTCTTTGCCTTTTGGAGTGTTTCCATGTTCCTCCACATTCCGAATGGAAGAGCAAGTAATAGGAGATATTCCGAGATGGTTAAAGTAACCTGTCCACGTATAACTGAAAACACCTTGTGGGAAAGGTCCTTCAACAACCTTATTACTGCCTAGCCACCCAGTGTTTAAGTCGGCTAACGTTTAGGCTCTTCTACAATGGGATCACCTTTTGCCATTGTAAAAGGAAGAAATCAAGCGGTAAGCCGTCTGGAGGTTTTCTGCGACAAAGATTTAAATTCCGCATGGATTTGGCTTGGATTTAATAACCTGCCTAGCAGGGCATTGGCCCCAAAAAGTGACCATTTGTTCATCAACGGGCTATAGATTGAGTTCTGTTCATTTAGGAGGTAAAACGTTCAGACAGGAATTCATAAGAGGATTTATCTTCCAAAATTTAGTGAGCGTTTTTTTTTTTCAGCCCTCAGGTACCTCATGGGTCATATACTAGAAGTAAATTATTTCTAAAGGCAAAGTATTTTTGTTCCTCTTAGTACAATAGATGCAATTGCAGGTACCTTGGTTACTGACAACGTAGTAAATCCTCGTTCGAGGAAAACCCATTATTGATATTTTTATGAGAGGCAACCAAAAAACTTTTTTGTTTGAACCGAATTTATTATAAGGAGAACGACCGTATTTTTTAATGGAAGTCCGATTTGTTTGTTCCATAGATAAGATAAATAATATTATCAGGGATATATTTAGAAATGTAATCTTGAGGAGGCAGATTTAATCCTACATGTGTCGGCTCTTCAAGTTCAGGGCCCGGCTGGTAAAGGATAAAATCTTGCTTGTTTTTTTACAAAACAGACCCTTGTGTGGTCTGTTTTGATCTCTGCGCAGTTTGTGCCGGCAGTATCACTTGTGGGGCTGGAGACACATTTAGCAAAGCAAGTCGTATAGTGTCCAGCAGCCTGTGTCATTTGTTGGCCTGGAGAATACAGTCCGCCAACACTCCTTGAGGAGAATATGTGGAGACATAATTATCTTTGTAATGTCACTAATTGTTTTTTAAGGGCTGGGTATGGAGATGGTAATATACATGTAAGCTACAAGTAGAAATGGTTCCACGTAGGGATTAAATGATTGAATGTAGAACAGGAAATGAGTTAGCCTTATAACTAACTCGGCTAAAACTACCCGTTGAATTTCTAATTCTCTGTCGTCATCTGCTGACGAAGACTGGAACACGTTTAATTGGCTTCTTCGGGTTGGAAATTAGGGTCTGCAATCTTCGTCCATCAGTTAAATCCAAATCACTGACGCGCTCCCCTTCGCATTTCATTGTCCCACAAACTCTTCAAAACGATGTGAACAATATAACAAAAAGTAGAACTAGTTCTTTATCATTCCAACTAACTTAACATAACATCTTAATTCAATATTCAAAAGTTTATAATAATAACTGACTTAATAGATGAAGTAGTATGTTATAGTATATATATATTTTTTTTAGTTTTAAATCTAAAAATATGCATTTTGAAACAATATGAAAACTTCCTTACTTACTTAGTGCCCACGCTTTCCAAATGTCGACTCTGGTAGACATACAAATGTCTGACCGTTACCATGGCTACCAAAACCATTGGCATATTTTAAATAATGCATCACTGTATTCTTTAGATTTTTATGTATGCAAATCAACTATTTTGCATCTTTGTAATGTATGTTAGATAATTCAAAGTAACACTGGGTTACATGTGTT
>NW_025785399.1:0-21321 GCF_021130785.1 Homalodisca vitripennis
AAAAAATTTTTTTTTAAAACGATGTCACTCAGTTATGTATTTTTGTCAATTTTTATTTTTACTTTTTTCTTGAACATTTTCCACAAGTTTTTTTTTAATCTACTTATTTTCTAAATCAAAACACATCTACTGTGGTAACTCTTTATTACAGCATTTTTAGCGTAATTTTTAAATTTAAATGTACTACCAATTAAAAACTCTATATTAAAAATATGTAAAAAATGCATTTATGCTTTTTAATGTTTGTTTTTCCCTTTTAAAAATTTAAATTTAAAAAGGCCCTTTAACCTTAATTTATTCGTTAATTTTTTATTCTTATTATTTATTGTTTTTTTAATTTATTTTTTTGTTAAGTACTGCCGTTAATATTGCTATTTTACTTTTTTATTTTAATCTTTTTTGTATTTAGTATTTTATATTATTGGTAATTAATGTAAGTTCTAAATTACAATTTAAACCTTGCTAGTCTACAGAACCACACTAGATCTCATTTCTACTTTGTTATTTAATGATTGCCACTTCTTAAAATTATTTTAATATATGTTATTAATACTTATTAAAAAATTCTTTGACGACGCATTCAACTGAAATTTGACATTTTCCCTGCATTAACTGCCATAACGACAGTAAAAATGATTAGAATTGTTTAAATTTTTAATAGTTTTTCAAAGAAATAAAAAGTATCTGCGCCGTCGTTTTAGCCTATATTAAAATAAAAATGGAATTATGACTTTTTGGTCAGCTATATTCATGTCTTTGAATGTAAAAAAAAAGTTCAATATTAATACAATTAATTGAATAAACATTATTGTAGAATACGTTCTATATAATTTCTATGTTTTCAGATATTTTGGGGAAATAAAACGACTCATTAATTCTTAGTGGATAATAGAAAACTTAACCGCTCAGAACTGAGGTCGCTGATCAGCCAAAATTTTCCCGGGGTTCGCCCGAAACTGGTCGGCTCTGATCAGCTGTATGTATGTTCGTTATTTGTCGGTACTGCTCAACTCTGCCCCACTCTTTCTCTCCGAGGTGTTGGATCAGTCCATGCAGATGGCCCCAGAGGAGCTCATTCATTGCTATAGCTAGGAAGGAGGAGGGCGAGAAGGAGGGGCATCTCTAGCACATTAGCGGTGATGAGTGCTGTGACGCTTCGACAGAAAAAAATAGTAACAAGTTAAGGGTAGTATCTTTGAAATTTGAAACCAGCCTCCAACACGTCATCAAACTTAGGAATTGTGGCAGTCCTGTGAGGTGGTCTCCTGCTTGACGCAGACTTTGCCGTCGTTGCAGAAGAATCCATCTGTTTCCTAATCTATCGCGCTCTAGCTTCGAGTGCTGACGAGTCTAGGTAGATAAAAAAGAAGGCGGAAGAACCAGCGGAGACGGAAACCTAGACCTTGTCCAGGGTCCTGCAGGAGTAACTCTAAGACAAAACACACTGAAATAGAGGCAAATCAAATATCCCTGTGTCGGTCTCCTGGAAACAGTCACACTCGGGGCCAAGCTGGCATTTTAAGGAACATTTTTTACCGAGAAAAATACATTTGTTTTTACCAGGAAATGTCAACCGGGAGCCCCTTTCAGTGGTAGTACGTTGTATCCCAGTGTGTATGGGTGTAATTACAATAGATTTGCGTTGTAAGCATCACATGTTACAAATTTACATTGGTAATTTGTTAAACTACTAGATTATAAATAGGTTTATGTAGAAAGTACAGTAGCCCTAATCTAGCAGCATAGATCCCGAGATTGTAGTTTTTTAATAGCCACTGTCCCATCTAGTACTTTCTTACCTGAAAACAAAAAAAAAATAAACAAATTTGACGTGTTAACAATAGCATAAACCCCTGCACTTAAAATCTAGAAACGATAAAAATTTTAGACTTAGGCAAATATATTCCCCGTCAGAAAAGGAAACTTATCATGTACTTAAGACCATAAATTCCCCAAAAAAACAGCTAAAAACTTGTTTTTCCATAACTTCTTTATGAAATAAAAAGCTCGCACCTGACCTAACTTTCATATTTAATAAATCCCTATTCTGGAGTGGTGATCCCCACCACACTTCAAAACTTACCGGTATCTGCCCTTTAAATCGGCATGTTGTAAATAGTTGTATGCCAATTCTACTATTCCAATTTTTTCCAAAAATATTTTGATATGTCAATCGTCCACGTTCTTAAAATTTCTTACATATCAAAAACATTTCTGTCCTGAATATCAATCTGGGTTCCGGCCAAATCTCAAAACATTGCTCGGCTGTATATTTTCTTGCTCGATCAAGCTCACCCTTCTTTAAAGTCCGATGATTGTTCATTGAACCTTTTCTGTGTGATCTTAGCTGGGCCTTTGACGTTGTACACAATTAAATTCTTCTTGTTAAGGTCCAAACATTATGGTTTCAGTAGCAAAGGATTTTGATAGGTTTTTCTTCCTATAACTACAAACAGGATTCAATTTGTTCAAATCTCCCCATCTACAACTGTGTGTTGGTCAGATTTTAGTTAAATGCTAAAACGATGTTCCTACATGCTGGTTCGTATTGGATCATTGTTATTTCCTAATATACATAGAAGACCTACCTCTCTTTGTATACAACTCTGATTCTCCTAAACAATCCGAAAATTAGTTTTCTATGATGCTAGTTTCCAAGATCACTCTAGTTTACACTCCTTGTTCCAAGATCTAACAGCATAAAGACTTGAGCGTACGATTTGACAAGGGTCTAGAGTTTTCCCATCACTCTTGATCATGTCTGCAATCAATCAAACCGAAAATTTTTGGCCTTGGATGCATCTCTAGCTTTTCTAGAGGCAATACACAGTCCGGCTGCTCTTACGCCTCCCTGTAGCTGCTCCCTTGTAAGCACCCATCGTAGAATACGCACGTCAGTGGTGGTCCCCGTACACTATCGGCTCCCAGATGAGATTGGAGGCTTTAACAGTGCCGATTCATTCGGTCTGGGGGTCCGACATGGATATAACTACCTGGAGTTTTCCCATTGACGACAATCGCCCGAGATCTCCACCTACCGTCTCACACCCGGCCACGTCAAGTGACTGATGTTCTGCTTTATTTTGGGAAGATTGTTAATAGCCAGGTGCAGTGACCCAGATCTCCTTGCCGAGATTGACTGTTAGAGTTCCCTCCGCTAACACTAGATCTCGAGGACTTTCTTGGTCGCCGGTATCACTCCACCCACATCGATTATAATAGTCCCTTTGGCAAGAGATGCCCGATTGGGTACTTGAATTAATATGTGAATGCGATATATTCTGGTACCGTATCCATTGTATCCGTCGCCTATGCTTTTGACTGTGTTTTCCTCTTAGTGCATAAAATTTCTAGTAGGCATCATATGTTAACTTTTTACTAATTAATTTGCACAGTATTTTAATTTAAATGTTTCATGTCAGTTTTCGAGCTAGAATGCACGGCTATGTTTCTATTATGTTTTCATGTCATGATACGTTTTAGATATTTATTTTTTGTAAATCACTTATATTTTTATATGAAAGTTAAATTTGTTCTTTTAACCGTAAAATTGGCAGAAGACAGTTGGTATGATGTTGAAAAGTTTAATGATACTTCAGCTCCTATTTAAACCAGCTTTCCTGTGTAATGCTTAACCTCTGCTGGTACCAACCCTACCTGAGGTTTTTGAGATGGCCACTTTTCGTGGAGTGCAGTGGTAGAAATTGTCTCACCTACGTAAAAATCATAATTTTTTCCAAAACATCAAAATTAATTTCTTCAAACCTCAGAAACCAACTAACAATATTCAGAATTAAATTACAAACTACTTGCCGTTGTCAACTGTCCAAGAAACACCTGTCATTGGCCACTGAATTTCTACGTCATCGCATAGAGGACTCTGCGTTACTGTTTTTTGCCACACAAGCCATCTAGATCATTCTCCACTCAAGCCTGATTCTTCAAGCTGCACTATAAACAAACTCTTCAATCCAAATACTCTCTTCTGGCCCTACAAACTTTTGTTGGGGTGTCGAATCGGGGTGGAAACTGCGTAACCCTTATTGAAGTAATTCTGATAATATGGAATCGAAAATGAAGACTACTGTGTTGCATGCTGCGAAAAAGTTATTAATACGAATGAAGGACTTTGATGTAATAGCCCCTTCGATCGGTGGTTTCATCCGTTCATTGCGTTTCGATTTCTAGAACTGAGAATGAGAAAATTGCAAGCGATACCACAAGTTAAATATTTTGTGCACACGCTTGGATTGCAAATCAATCAATATATTGGTGTATACAATGTTTATGTTTATTATTTATGATTTTAAGTACATAACAATTGTATATTTTTATTTTTTTTTTTCAAAATTTTTTTAAATCTCTTCATTATCTAATTAGTTCCTAGTCACTCTATAGTTGCATAAACGTCGGCTATATGTATTAATATTGGGTTGTTAGTTTTTTTGCAGTCTTGTGCAGTACGTCGCGGGAAAGCAGTCTGTTAATCTTTTAAGTTTTTTTTATGTGAGAGTCAAGCTATAAACCAGTTTTATTTTGTGTATTGTGTGTCTGTTACTACTGACCTGCTATTAGTAAATTATGGTCAGTGACTTTCCTAAGTTTTTTCATTTACTTTAGTAAACAAGAAAATGTAATTGTTGGAAAATAAATATTAAATTTTTAAAATTCATATTTTATTGTAGTACCTCTCCTTCAATGTCTAGTTTAAATACGCCTTCTTCTCAGCACTTACCTCAAAAGATTTGATAGACCTTTCTCGCCAAATTCTATCGACTCAAAGATTTTACTGGAAAATGATAAACGGATCCAGGAATATTGTCAAGGCTATCCACGACAAATTTTGAACAACTTGAACCTGGCATTGAGCGTCGTTAAACATAGAGTATCTGATACTGAAGGTTAAGTGTTCGATGCTAGACTTGCTGCTCTAATAGTTTGAGGAACCCCTGATGGGAGATCAACGATCGTAAAACTAACGTCAATGTAATGTCCATCCTTCACGGTTTGGGGGGGGTGCTGAAAGTTCCTCCACTTAAACACCGAGTCAAAGAGAAAACATGACAAAGTAACACATTCATCACCTTTTATTTGAAGTGTACTAGAGGCTAATATTTAAAGCATTAAATTTTTTAGAATTTGAAGAGTTGGGAATAAAAAAAATTCTCGACCATAAAGAGTCATTTTTCCTAACGCTGACCAAGCTGGGATCTTCTCCAAGCGCCTTCTAGACCGATAAATTTAAGCAAAATGATGGATGGTCGGAATTGTTGCTTGTCAAAGTGGTTAGATCGCACACAGTTTAAAGAGCGAAAGATCAACTCTTTAGAAGCTTATAGAATACCTTAAAGCGGAGGAAGGAATAGTGAATTAGAATGACCTTACTATAAGGTACATCAGTAGTGTTTGAGCCGGTTCAATACCTATATCCTCCCCGGCTCATGTGTGTTTTCTATATCAGTGTTATGAGTGTGTAGTGGTTTATCTCGGCTGCAGAGGCCACTGACCCATTTGAAGGCGTTTGGCCACTTTCCGGTAGAGTGTGCAAAGACTCCGAGCCGTGGTGTAACAAGTTAGGAGTAGCTCAGATATTAAATTTTGTTTTAATTAAGTGTTTTTGTTAGTTTTGCTGAGCATGTTCTCCTTCTGACATTGTGGCGGCTAAGTTTTAACGGGCCCCTCCACATGATGAGTAAGTTTTGCTTTCTTTTAAATATTAGTGGGATTATTTTTATTTTTCAAACTGTGAAGGTTAAGAGCACATGGTTTTCCAAAATTGTAGTTTTGCCTTTTATTAAAATGTTTAGTACTTCGGGGGCTCTTAACTAATTTTTTAATATTGGCTTTCAAATTAATTCTCTTACACTTTTATTAAGTTTTCACACCGCTATTCTATTCGGCTTAAAATTAATTTTCTGTCTCTCAGTGGGACCAGTTCCTAGGCTATATGTTTACAGTTCATTTTTATTCTGCAGCCAATATTGTTTGTTATGTGTCACTTGTTATGTAAGTTTTTGTAAACAAATCCCAGCAAGAGAGGACTGCTGAAGGAGTTCAATTTTTACTTAAATTTTTAAGCATTTCTGAGAGAATGTAAACGTTCTTCGGGTCTTTTATGCCCATGCAACTCCCCCCTTATAGCCTTACTTGGTTAAATTTAAGGCCTTTCTGCCATCAATATTTTTAAATTTAGATTTTACCTGTTAATAAATAGGCTGCTACTTATGGCCATCAGTTTTTTTTTCTAATAATTTAATCTTTTTTTTTTACCAAGAGTAAAACGCTTAAATTTTGTTTCTGTGGGACAGAGGGGATTTTCAATACTAACTTTCTTTGGGGTTGTTTGTTTTTGACGTTGGGAATTTATATTTTAAGTGCAGGATGCCCTTCCCCTGCTTTTTCCACCAATTTTGAGCCAATTCCTGTGCAATAAATGCCTGTTTTTAAAAATGTTTTAACCAAATTGTTACGGTATGGGTAGGGCTACTGGCATTATACCTCAACATAAAATTTCTTATATAACTTAATTGTTTTAGTCTTTTATAATGGAATATCTTGTTTATTTATTGTTTTTCTAATGTTACCCAAGGCTTTCTATATTAAGGTTTATTTTAATTTTTATCAGTGAATTGATTTGGTCCTGTGATATTTTGAAATTTTTGGTAATTTTAACTTAACTTTAAAACTCATGGGGATAGATAACTTTTGGCAACTTTTACTTTTATTAAAATCTATATTGTTTGGCAACTATTTATTAATTATTTATTAATCTTTAAAAGGGTACTAGGCTGAAACCTGGTTTCAGGGGTCCCAAGGAGATGAGTTGAATTTCTGACTTGTCATCTCTCCCATCATGCGTGGTCGCAGAGGACCTTCGCTTTTTGGACGCTCTGCTGATGGACAGCCACCATGATGGACATTGCCTACTAGTCAAATGCATCTGGTGATACCTCCTGTTCAATATTCTTTATTTATTTTGTTATTGTTATTGTTTGCCATTTTAATAATAGTTTATATTTTGTTATTTTAGAATTTTAAGTTAGTTTTTAGATATTATTTAGTTATTTCCTTGTGATTTCATTAGGAGCCCGCCCTTTGCCGAAGGATACCGGGCTGGAATGATTGGCATTTCTTGTATTCAAATTATGGCGTTTCTAATTTTTGTATGCAATGTGCCAGCAAACCTGATAAGGATTGTGTTGATGGAATATACCTACTGCAGGCGCTTTTTTATTTTTTTTTATTTTTTTTTTTATTTTATAGTAATCTATACTTATATACTTTATAATTGACTAGAATTTAGGCCTAAATGTTTTGTCTTTGTTTAAGTAACATGAACCTGAGTATAGCTGACCCCACGGGGGTGTTCTTTTATTTTTACCTAGTTTTTAGTTTTGGAATCCGGCATCCCGTTCGCCCACCATGGGCGCTGCGCTTCCCTGTTAGGTTTGCTGTGGGTTGTAGCGAGGCGGGCGATTGTAAACGGTTTCAATGGTAGCAGAGCGTGGGTTAGCTGCTCTCTCAAGCTGTCCCTCTCAGTTCTGGTTTTGTTTGTTGGTGTTGTTAAGGTTTAGTGTTAAGGTAGGGTGGAGGTTTAGATCTAGGAGTACACAAACTTTTTTTCATTAGGAGACTCAGCCCTAGCACAGAGATACCGGGGTTGGAATTGGATTTAGTGTTGCTTGCTTTCCTGCAGACTTTTACCCTTTGGCAGGGAGCAAGGGACTCCTAACATTGCTTAACCGACTAAATTATATCTAACTGTACTCTACTTCTCCCCTATCAATGTGGTTGTATTTGTCTATATTTTATTGCTTCTTGTGTTTGTTAGGTTGTGGTTAGTGTATACTTTGCAGGGTATCCTTCTATTTAGGTAGACAGGTATTAAGTTCTCATTCACTTGGACCTCGTCAGTGTAAAGCCTTTTGTGTGAGTTGAGTGCCACCTTAGGTTACTTAAGTAATTGTTTGCGTACGCTTTGTTGTTTATTGTTGTATTTATTTGTCTTAAGTTGTTTGGTATCGGGCGTTTTGCCCTGGTGCCTGAACATCTAACGTCAAGCCACCGAGTATGGTTTTCTGAGGGTGCCTGGCAGAATCGAGAGGACAGAGCCCGAGGGAGAATGTGAGGGCATATAAGGGCTCAATTACGGGCTATGTATAGCGTTGGACCGCAGCTGCTGGAAATGCAGAGGGAGTTCCAAAATTAACCAAGCAGAATTTTGAGTTTTGTAAAACCCGAATGGAGGAATTAGAAGGACGATATTAAATTTTTGAGTCACCAATTCCCATGTCCGGGTCAGCAAAGGCTAGATTGGCAATCCTGCAGCTGGTACATTGGTGTGGACAGAATAGTGTTACTTATGTCAGCTCCTAGTTTATGACTTCTGATATTAAAAGTTGGTGCTTTTTTCGGCCAGTGAACAAATTAAAACAAGCCTTAGATGGTTGTTTGGGATGCTGAGGTGCGCCTCGGTGAAAGAAAAGGGGGTACTATTTACCGCTGTCACTCCAACGGAGCAAGGTTCCCACTAACCATTACTTTTGCTAACCATCCTTCGGCTCTCTTTCGAGCCTCCCATAGTTTTACATATGTCTGCCGGATGGGGATAGTGGCCCTCCTGAAGCGGCTCTGGTGAGGCATCATCTATAGTTGTGCCTCCTTTTCTAGCTTTGGCAAACTTGCCCCCATCCTTTTTTTTTTTGGGGAGTGTTTTACAACACTTCCCCATGAGTTGATGGGCTATGACACTAATTTACGTTATTCCATTTCTCTTCTGGACGTTTTTAAGACTAAGAGAATTTCCTGGTATGACAGTATGCCATGCTTATAGCAAGATTTTTAGCGCAGTTTTCCTTAAGGCCGCTTTTTGATCGCTCCTTCTAGACCTGCCTTAAGAGAGGGTGCCACCTTTGAATCCAGTTCACCACGCCTGAGATCTTGGAGTTCTTTGTACCTGCTCGAGTTAGGGGAGCGCTTTGCGGCGTGGAAACGCGTTTATCGTCCTCAGGGCACCAGAACGGAGACGTTGAGCCATTTTGTCGGGGAGAATACGGGATTGTAAGCCCGGGGGTTTGCGCTTGAGCTTGAGCGAAACGGAAGGTTGGTGAGCCTTATTTTTGGAGGGCATTAACAACCTGAAAGAACGCTCCCGTTTGATTTTTTGTAGCCGTCCCCGCATCTTTTTGCGGATTTGGATCGCCTCTCCCAATCATTCTCTAGAGGGGTTCAGGATGCGGAATTGATCAAAGGGGAGAGCCATGTCCGAAGGCATCTTCCTCACTTTGCCTCCGGGTGCCGGTCCATGCTCCGGTGCAGTCTGAGCCAGCTAGCTGCTCCTATCCCGTAGGCAGCCTCCTAACCTGTTAATGGGGGGGGCTGCAAGCAAGTTGGGACATATTAGACCCGTTTTTGTGCCACTTAATAAGAATGAAACAAACTAGTAAGCTTGCGGACGAGGTAAAGCCCGACTCCCGTGCCAGTAAAGGTAATTTTGAGAGCAAATATGTACCTGAATTTTGATGTGTTAAAAGGGTAGCTGGTTTAATGTCAGAACAGAAAGAAAATAGACTTTGGGGGACAAGTTTATCATCGTTGGCCGAAGAGGGGAGTGTTGCTGCATCTGCGCTGCGTTAGGGAGTAAGAGGTCTCTCTGTGCCCCGCTCAAACGCTGCCCCACAACTGGTATGTACTTGTTAGGGAATGTGGTGCAGAAGGCCCTGGTTGATTTCTGGTTGTCAGCAACGCAGCCTGATTTCTTTGTCGTTTTTTTGAAGATCTAAAATATCCTCTGGGCTTAATACGGCAGGTTGAGCCTAGTTCACTTATCTGCTGTGACTGCGTCACGCAACACCTTTAACCTATTATCTGTAGTAACCCCAGATTTCCACATCAAAATTAATTATTTCTCTTGGTGATTGGAGCTTTTGGTGGCTAAGGACCTGACTTTTCCTTTTCATCTTGGGAGCAGATTTTATCGGAAAAACTGGCAATGATTTTGGATTTGGCCTCCAAGTCATGTTTTCCTTTGCTTTCGCCAAGCGGGTGCTCGTTCCCCTTTTCAGATGTCGAGTCCTCGTGGAGGACTGCTTCTGCCTTAGAGATTGGAAAAAAAGATAAGAGCTTGGACTTCCTCCTGACCAACTAGCGACAATCTTACGCCGAAAAGAGGCTGAGGACATAAAGGGCAGATTTTGTTCGCAGTTTTCTCCCTGAAAGTCCTAACCTGACAAAATCTGGGCTACTGACCCAATCTCTCTCTTGGAATACGAGATTCGTCTTACAGAACACCCGTCCTGTACCGTTTCCCATCCATATAAGCTTGCTCCGCCCAAGATGGAAATTCTGAAGAAATATGATTGATGATTTACTTATAGAGTGGGGTAATCGAGCCGTCTTGCTCAAATTTTATTCCAGTCCAACAAGCGTTTCTTATAGTGCCGAAAACCTAATGGGAAGCTCCAGAATTGGGTCCTTAGGATTTATCGAATATAGCTCAATGGCTCAGATTAGAAAATTGACTCCGTGCCTTCTCCCCAGCACAATTTGGCCATTTCTGCTTTTCGACTGGTTTGGTAAGGCCAAAAGTTATTTCTCCATTATTGAATCTTAATCCAGGCATATACATCACGATTCCTCTAAAACACGAGTCCTCAAACATCCTCACTGCCTTTTGTGGTGCCTTTGGAATCTGTACCAGTTTACATCTCCCGAGTTGCCCAATGGGCTTGGCTGTGGGGGCCCAGGACACTCCACCAGACTCCTGGATTCTATCTGTTCATGATGTCCAAATTTAAGTTCGGTGTTCCAACTATCTGGGATGACCTGCTTGTGTCACAGTGAGAGTTTATGAGGAGCAACTTGACCTCATCTAGAGGAAGTTCTAACTAGGCTGCGAGAGTCTGTGGCCTTAACCGTCAATCCTGAAAAGGTGAGATTGTTGGTCTCAGCCTGAAAATATACCGTTTCTTCTGGGTCATCTGTGGTCTCTTCTCGAGGTGTTTGTATTGATCCAGAGAAGAACCCAGGCAATCAGGGAGTTTTCCTCCGCCTTAACAGGAATGCCAAGGGGATTGCCCGTTTTGTGGGAATGATAACATTTTTTCTATCGTCGTTTCATCCCCAATTGTTAGTTTGCTGATAGTGGCGGCCCCCCTCTTGAACTCCTCTTAGGAAATAAAGGGTGCCAAGTTTGAGTGGGGGTGAAGCGCAACCAGACTTGGGCTTTTTGAGCAACGCTGAAAGAGAGCAGTGATGCCAGCCTCCAGTCCTTGGCTATGCGCTTGATTTTAAGTCGTAAGTTCGTCTTGCAAAACTGATGCTTCCTCCTTAGTAGCCGGTGCTGCTGCTGTTTGTAGTCAGCCAAGAAAGTAGATTGGTGATCCGCAAGCAGCCCATAGCTTATGCTTCAAACGCACGTCTAACCCCTTGTGAGAAGAAGAGTTGTTTCCTGTTTATCGCTTATGCTTGGAATGTTTTGGCTCTGTCGTGTTTTGGAGCAATCTAAATAAGTTCAGAGGCGTTCACCTAGAACCATAAAGAATTTGGTTGTATGGAAAACTCGACAAAACCCAGGCACTTTTCTTGGCTCCTCTTGCCCACCCCCCCGTCCAGCTCGGGGAAAGATTGGTCGCTGAAGTTAAGTCCAAATTTCTGCCCTTAAGTTCACAGTTGCAGCCACGTAGCGAGGCACCCCAAATATTATCTCATAGCCGGACACTCTTGTCACGCATGTAATCAACATTACCCAACGACCACCAGAAATTTATCAGAGCCGCCATGTTGTGTGCGTGCTCCTAGACTTTCCTCTGGCATTTTCGGGAACATTGTTCCACACCAACTTAAGGATCCCGAGTCTGAACTGCTATCATCAATGAGCTTAAGAACACGGAGGTGCCCACCCCTCCTTATTTTCTGTTACCGAGGCTGCTCTATGCTGCCGTGACAAGCAGCGGAGAAAACCCTTAAGTTTGAGTTGCTGCCAAGAGCTTTTCTTGTACCGATGGTCCTTTCAGTATATTTCATTCTTCTCCTGTGGGCGGAACGATCTAGGAATTCATAAGACCAATACCTGCGAAAGATTAGCGGATCAGTTCAATCTTGGAAAAGGTCATGGACCGGGATATTGCTATCTCGAGTACGTTCTTTGGTGAACTGTGCTTCGCTAAGCAAAAAACCCGCTCAAAATACCCAAGTTTGGTCTTTTGTCCATCTAGACCGGTGGCCGGAAAAACCTTTGGAGGAGGAAGGTTTTCATTGGACTATGTGTGGGCCTCTCTCCCGCGTAGCAAGTCCGGAAAATAAGTTCCCTACTTGTTTGTCGTGGATGCTTTTCTCCAATGTGTTGTTTGGTTGTTTCCCATTTGCGGAGTGCTAACCGGCGCAGCTCACGGTGCAAGCACTTCGATAAACCATTTTTTTTTCAGACAACTTTGGGAATCCCCTCCCCGCCACCTTAGTTTCCGAATAATGGTTCAATCAGGTTTGTCTCCAATTATCTTTAAAAGAAATGTGCTTTGGGCAAGGATATCCGCCATGTGACTACTTTCCCCCTTTCCTATCCTCAGCCCTTCTCACGCCGAACGGTTTTAATATCGCAATCTTCGGATCTCGCTATCATTGCCTTTCATGAGGAAGAGATCAGACACCTGGGATCAACAAACTAACCTTAGGATCCAATTTGCCTTTTAATATAACGGCCCAGCATGAAAAGTCACCCAAGGCGGGTACCTTTCGAGTTATTATTTGGCTTTCCTTCCGCCAAACAACCCTTTTGAGTCGAACCTTTGGAAAATTAGCGATTCTTTCTGCCACCATTCCCTGAGGTTAAACTCCCAATGTGAAAGCCACTTGGGAGGCAGCCCAGAGGCGAGAATCTCATTCGGGCTAGGGAGTTAGTAAGGAGGAAGTACAACCCGATGGTCGTATTGCCAAATCCCTTCCAGGTGGGGGATCTAGTTTTAACTGGCAAAGGCTTCACCCAGTCCAGTTCGGCTGTGTGATGATTAAAAGAGCTGCTAAAAACTTTGCTACAGGTGGAACTGGTCCCCACCGGCATCTTGTGCGTAGTGCGGAGCGTGCGATGTACGGTTTCAAGTTCACCCTCTATCTCCAAGTCCGAAAATAAAATAACCCATAAGCTCCAACAATTAATGGGATTTGAGATCTAAACTAAGTAACTCTGCGCCCCAATCAACTTAGCCACTCCGTATATGATGTGGTGGTTTAATTAGTGGAGACCAATCTTAAAGAGGATATAAGTAGATCAACTGAACTAGGTTTCCCTACAATTATAGGGTATATAAGATGTGATTGGCTCATACCTCCTGTCGAACCAGGAATAACCAACAATGAAGGTAGAATTGATTAACTGTGGCAGTACGGGACGGGTTTGGTTCATGGGAAGTTTCCCCTTCTTCTCTTTTATGTTGAGTGCGTATTTGCAGCTATCAAACTAAAGATCTCTATCCTTGTCCTGGGTGTTGTCTACCTGCCTCCTAATCAATGCTCTACCCAATACATTGAATTTTTTTCTTATTTTAGAGGAGTTGTCACTTGCAGTGCAGTACATAGATCCGTTGTTGATTATTAGAGATTTTAACGTTGTTACCGAATGTAGACTGGTCCAATCACTTTACTCACGTAAACACGTAAGCTCAATGTATCTATGATGTTGTAAATGTTCTCGACCTAAAGCAGTACAATAATATGTACAATGATCGTGGTGTCCTTTTGGACCTAGTCTTTTCTTCTGTACGTACGTCCCCAATGCCACAGACCCTCTCCTTACCGCAGAATGCCCTGCTCTGGAGATGGACCTGGATGTCAATCCTTCAGAAAATCTCAGTTTTTAGTGCATTTGATCCCAATTTAAGGAAATGTGGTCATGCCCATGTGTTTGAATGGGTTCAACGGCTTAACTATCCTGTGTTGGATAACAATTTTTCTGTCCAAGACGTCTTATCAGAATTTTGCTCTGAACCCATGCACCCATGCTCTTATCTGCACTATCAGGAGCGCATGTCCATCAAGATAGGTTGGTAAACGAGCCTTTCCTATTTGGTTCTCCCCGGAGCTCAAATCCATGATCATTAGAAAAAAGCTGCTTCATAAGCGCTACAAGCAGAGTCTTGACGACCGTCTTTACCATAGATTTTGTGGTCTTCGTGCGGCACGTGGCAGACTAACGAGGAAATACTATTCAGCATATATTCAATCCATTGAATCATCTCTGTAAAGTAATATTTGCGTCTTCTGGAGTTATTTCAATTCTTGTAAGAAGACTTCATCACTGCCTTCCAGAATCCAGCTCGACCAGGAATTTGCTGTAAAGCCTTAAAACATCTCTAAAATTTTCTCCAAGTGTTTTTCTTCTGCATTATAAGCTTCCATCTTCATCTCCACCAAGATACGATCTTAAAGCATGTACCTCGATCTCTTTCTGCTATGTAAGCTCTGTAGAAGTCGAAGAGGAGCTGAATACACTGGATGTGAACAAGGTAGCTTGTCCTGACGAGATTTATTCAATGATTCTGAAATACTGCAGTAGCGTCTTATCTCCTCATTTACCGTATACTTCAACCAGCTCATGGCTGCCGACATCTCCCCCTATAATCTCAAGTTGGGTTACGTAACACCTATCTTCTAGTCTGGATCTCCCGCTGATGTCAAAAATTATCACCCGGTAGTGATTCAGTCCCACAAGTTGCCAAGATCTTCGAAAGAGTGTTATCTGTACTGAAAAATATAGTTTTATGAGGGGATGTTCGACCACTACCAACCTACTGACCTTCCAGGATCACATTCTCCCTGCCTTTTCTGAATCACATCAGGTGGACTCCATATACACAGACTTCTACAAAGCTTTTGATCGTGTAAGCCATGAACACCTGGTGGCTAAGCTCGAAGCTATTGGATTGGTGGATGCCTCTTGATGTGGCTGAAGAGTTACCTCCAGGATCGTTATCTTCAGTTGCTGGCTGTTTGTCGAAGCCTTTCTCTGCTATATCAGGTGTACCCCAGGGATCGCTATTGGGCCCTGTTCTCTTTTCTATATGTATCAATGACTTGGTCCAGCACAATCAGGGATCAAAAGTTTTACTCTTCACCGATGATGCGAATTTCTTCAGAACATTAAAAAACTTGAACAATTGCCAAGCATTGCAGAACAGTATTGATTTGTTTGATGAAGTGGTGTTATGATAATGGCATGACATTAAATATTTCCAAATGCTCTGTGATGCCTTTCTCCAGATCCAGCAACATTTATTCATCTTCCCTTACATGCTTGATGATCAACCCCTGTCACGTTCTCTGATGATAAAGGTCCTTGTTTTCATGCTTTCTCCAAAGTTAATTCCTCAAGAGCACATTAAATATATTTGGAAGAGGGCTAACTATGCCCTGTATTTCATTATAAGGAACAGCCGGCAACATGTTCTCTATTCATGCTTTGAGGATTCTCTTCATTCATATAGTCAGACCTTTATTTGAGTTTTCTTTCACCTGTTTGAAACTCTTACCTGATTGGAGAGATTGATGGACTCGATAACGTTCAAATGCATTTCATCCGTTTGGTTGGTGTGCTTCTGGGTTTCGACTACCGCACTGCTCCTATCCTTGATCTTCAACTTCAGTTGAAACTTGATGCCACTTCATACGAGACGAATAATCATTGACTTACTGTTCCTGAGGAAGATGATTAATTCAAACATTGATGCCCCGGATCTACTTCTAAAGTTGGATCTCCGCAATTCTCGACACCTGCAACCAAACCCATCTGTTCGCCTAGACATCAGTACTCGAAACATTAGTTGTTTCATAGCACTTTTCCTCGCCTCCAATTGTTGGCCAACATCATGTAGGACGACATTGATCTTTTCTGCACGAGCGAGGAAACCTTCAAAAAGAGAGTTGTTAGACTGGAAATTACTGCATTGATTTGGTGTTCCTTCTTGCTCTCTTATTTTTGCACACTTCGTTCTTGTTGTTCCGTAATAAATCTGTTTGTATTAGTATCTTTTAATGTGCTCATTTATCAGTTTAAATATATATCGCTTGTTTATCACCGTCTCCAGTACTTATTACAAACAACTATATTTTCATTTATTGTTATTACTGCTATTGTTAATATTTATTACTAAATTATGTAGGCTTTATTATCTTAATTCCTACTGTTAATAACTTATTTTAAATTATATAGATTTTTATTTTGTTACTACTTACGTTAATATTTATTACAAATTATATGAATTCTATTTATCATTGTTACTATATTGTTTTTGGTTATAAATGATTTAGTTTATATTTATTGTTATGTTATCGTGTATTAGTATTAAAGTCCAGTTGCATGTATGACTTGACCCTTTATAACTAATTTAATATAGTCATCTTCTACATGAAATTATGTTGAAATTGAATTTGTCTTTTGAACGTTGGAAGTAAATAAATAAATGAATATTACTGTGCATGGTAGATGGTCTGTCCATATGATTTGGCTGAGCTTTTTTGAACACGTTTACACTGGGTAACGGAATACCAACAGGAAAATAATGTAATACATTTATTTGTAAACCAACAGAATAAAATCACATGACATTTTTTCATTGCTATATACTTCAAACCTTACGTGCTGTCATTTAATCCAACCTCAGGACTCAGGCTTCTCATAAATCGCTTTCATTTTAGTTAAAACCTATTTAAAATTAGGTTTAGATTTTAATATCATTTATAGTTGTATTTGTATTTAAATCTGTTTTTAGGAGTCTGGTTTATTACTAAAGCAAAACTAGTTCGTGCATTAATGTTCTGTTGTAATGCTTTGGCATTTAACAAAGTTTCTGTGACTATATAAAAGTAAAACAGTTATTACAAGAATGTGGAATAACACTGTCCCAACTGCTATTTCTTTAAACGGTAATAGCTTGTTTTTGCAGTGTGGCTATTTCAACTATGGTTGTAGTACATAGGAATTTTATACAACAAAAACGAACCTGCAGTGCATTGTACCTTATATCTGAGTTACACTCTACGTAATATTATCTATCTTTATATTACTGTTGAATGTAAGCGGCTAAAACATAAATCTCTATTCATACAAATATTTTAATTCTATTTTATTTTTGTATTCATGCATTTTAAACCCATTTCTAGTTGCCAGATAACTTACACTCTTTTTTTAAATCATATTAAATGTAATAAAAACTGTTAATCGCGGCTTCACACTCATTTTTCAGAGGTGAAGTCCTCTCTTTACTTAGTAAAAGCACATATGATTGCGTCCTGCATCGTGTATGGATACATCAGGTACCTATTATTTCAGTGCTCATTATGAAGAGTATTAGATAACTCTGTTGTAAATTTTATAATTTATAATATAAATAACCTGATTGGAAATCCAAAAGATAAAATTTTAGATGAAAAAAGTGGCATTTGCAAAAGTAACTGTAAAGATTGAGATAGGATATTGCATTGGCCAGAAAAAAAGAAGTATGAAAACAAGTTTTAAGGAACTCGAAAGATATTATAAATACGGAAAAATCAGCTATTGCCAAACATGGATCTGAAACAAATCACACCTTTAAACACTTCATATTATTAAAACAAGTCCATAAAACAAGAAGAAACTTGACACCTATGAAACATTACATGAAAAACATAAGATGAAATATAAAAAAAAAATTATTTTGGACCGATTCAAAAATTCATCATTCCTTTAAAATATAAACTTAATTCTTGTTAACCAAACATTTTATATATTGTACTAATATTTAATTTATTTTATTATTTTAATATTAAATCTGTTGTAAAGTTTTGCAATTGTTATGATTAAATAAATCTCTTCTGATTCGAATTAATTATATAGCTTCCCTTGTTGCCAAGACCAAAATATACAAATAAAATAAAAAACAAAACTCAAAGATGGCTGATTTAAAAGCTTGTTGATATTTGTGCTCCGTGTTTACTGTTATTCTGTGGTTTACTAATCTTTGCCGGTGGTTTTTGTGATCATGACTTTTCGTGAGTTCAGTGTGGATATTTGTTTTATTCACGCCAACCCGAAATTCTTCCTGACGAGCCGTTAACTTCTTCAACCCCACAAACCAACTAACATGATGCAGCATAAATTACTAAACTGCATTACTGTTGTCATATGTCAATAACACCTGTCTTTGGTCATTGCTATACGTCATTCATAGAGTAATCTGCGAAACTTTTTTTTGCCACAGCCTTCTGGATAATCTACCATCCACTCTGCTTCTACAAGCTGTACTATAAGAGACTCTTCTACTCCGATCAATTCATCTGGCTGTTAATTCGAGTTGATTGTTTACTCGGGTGAACTGAGTAGCTCTGATTTAAACAATATCTACAAATATGGATTCGGAATCGAAGTCAAACATGCGTTCCTTGTTGTAAAAAGTTATAAATACCGATGAAGAGACTCCAATGTGATGGCCCCTGTGATCGGTGGTTTCGTCCGTACTATGCGTTGGGATTGACTGAGTATACTGAAGATTGCAAGCGATTAATCTCACGTAAATGGTTGTTTGTACCACGACGTGGATTGTGTATACCCTGCTCCATCCTGTGTTCTAGTTTGAATACAATTTCTGTTTTCAGCACTTGCTCAAAAGATCCGACGAAAAAAAAAAAACTTTTCAAGCCAAAGTTGACCCGCCTCAACGATTTAACCGAAAATGTTAAACTTATCCAGGATGATGTTCAAGGTGCCTATTCCATGACAAATTTGGAACAACTTTGTAGTCTTCGTATTGAGCGTCTTGAACGACCCCCCGCGAGGTTCCAGCCTGACCATGCCGCAGAGGTCTCACGATATTTGAGAGTAGTAGTCTATGCAATACTGGCTGAACGGTAGTGGTTTTGAGGAAACCCTGGTGGAGATCAATGGATCGTAATAAACGTCCTGATGTAATTTTAATTTCTTTACGGATATTTGCTGAAAGCTCCCAATCAAACACTGAATCTAAAAGAAAACACGACAAACAGCAAAATAAACGAGCTTTTTGTCTGAAGTTTTGACACAGGAAGCCTAACCTCGAAGTCTATTAAATTCTTTAGAATTTGTGCAGTAGAGTAATAATTAAGAGAAAATTAATTCCAGGCCGATAAAAGTACATTTTCCCTAATGCTGACCAAGCTAGAAGTTTTTTTTTTGCCAAAAGCGATTACTTCCTGACCAAATATGACAGAATGGTGATGGTGTGGACATCAGCCATTAAAATGTCTCGTTTGTTTTGTTCTCGACTTATTATCCTTCTTTTTTTTCTTTCTTTTTCTTTTTTTTTTCGTCTAGAGATCGCACAAGTGTAAAGAGCGAAATCATCTTCAGAAACTCAGAAGCAACCTTGAACCGAGGAGGAATGCTGGCGAGAATGACCTGACTATAAAGATATATTAATGGAGTTCCCCTCTATTTCCAAGTTGAAATCCAAAAAAAAAACGCCTCTTAGACCTCCAAACGGTCCAAAAGGAAAAAAATCAGTGTGGGTTTTTTCAAAACGTCAATGTACTGTAGATCTAGACTTGTAACCCTGCGGCCAATCTCTTAGCCATTCCGTAATATGATGTGATTGTTTATTGGTGGAGACCAACCTTACAGGGGATATAAGCAATGATTGAACTTGGTTTTCTTTTACTTCAATTACAGGGTGTAATAGATGTAATAGTGATCTCTCTATCGAGCAGCAGGAAAACACATTGGTGGGTTTTTTTTTGGGGGTTTTTGGGATTGTGGGCAATAACGGGAACCGGTTTTGATTCCTGGGAATCTCTACTCAGTCTTCTCTTAAACATTGGAATGTGTCTTTGCAGCCATGAAGGCCCCTAAATAATTCCCTATTCTTGTCCATTGGTGGTTGTATATCTGCCTCCTAAATCTCAGAACTCTAAATACCCAATACATGGAAGTTTGCATCTATATTCCTGGAGGGAAACTGTCATATTACCTGTTCCAAGACATCCTCACACCCATTAATTGATTATTGGAGGATTTTCAACTTGCCGCAACGTGAACTGGTCCCAGTCCTCTTTACCCCACCTCAAACACATCAGGCCCCAACATATGTATGAGTTTTATGATTTTTTTTTTCCTTGATCTTAAGCAGTACAATAATATCTACAATGATCGAGGTGTTCCCTTCTGCGATCTGGTCTTTTCTTCCTGTGAACATTGCAAGTCCTGAATGCCTAAGACCCACTCTTCTTCCTGGTGGAATGTCACCATCCTGCGGCTGGAAATGGACCTGGATATTAATAACTTCTATTAAGAAAACCCTCTACTATAGTGCAAGTTAGGTTCCCAATCTAAGGAAATGTTGATCTAGCCCATGTTGTTTGCACTGGGGGTTCAGCGTTCTAAACTAATCTTGTGTTATTGATAACCGAGTGTTCCCTGATTTCTGAAGACCTTAATTTTCAGGAATTTTGCTTCACATAAATTAGCTCGGACTATCAGGAGCGCATGTCCAATACTAAATACGTTTGTAAACGAGACCCTTTGCCTGTTTGGTTTCTCCCCTGAACTAAAAGGCTGTGATCATCAGGAAGAAGATACTTCATATGCGCTACTAAACAAACTGATGATAACCGTCCTTTGTTATTCAATGTTGTTGGTGTTTTCCGTTAGCAACAATGTAGTAGGACTAAACGAGGGAATGCTACTCTCAACATATATTAATGTCCAATTGACTCATCTCTGATAAAGTAAACGTTCGAGTCTTCTGGAGTTTTGTCAATTCTTTCCCAAGAGGACTCCATCACCTTCCTTCTCGATTGCAGCCTCGATCATGAATTTTGCTGAAACAATCCTCCAGACATCTCTAACATGTTCGCCCGAAGATTTTTTTCTCTGTGTACAAAGGCTCTCCATCTTCATCTTCCACCTATACATATGACACTCAAGGCATGTACCAACTCTCTCTTTCCTGCTGTGTAACCTGGTGGCTGAGTTGGAGGGTGTTACTGGAAAATTTCGCTTGATGTGAACAAGTGAGCTGGGCTCTGGACAACATCTCTCCATTTGATTATGAAATTGTGTCATAGTAGAGCCGTCCTTATCTCACTCAACCCTTACCATATACTTCAACATGCTCATGGAGCTGGCCGGAAATCTTTCCACTCATAATCTCAAATTGGGTGTATTTTTATATAACACATATCTTCAAGTCGACTGTTCTTTTCTCCCGCTGACCGTTTCAAGAAATTATCGCCCAGATAGTTTTTCAGTCCATCAATTGGCTAAGATCCGTTTGAATCCCTGGGTTCTGGAAGAGGTTTGTTCCATTCCATCTGAAGGGTGTT
>NW_025785400.1:0-20552 GCF_021130785.1 Homalodisca vitripennis
TGAAATATACATGAATGATATATTTGTTAACATTCGAGTAAAATAAATTAATAGAAGACATAGGGTGTTTTCTTCTATAATTTGGTAGGAAAGGAGGGCCTTATACTATATTTTCCCAGTTGAAAGTGCCGGGGTCAGTATAGTTTTATCATACATGTTTCATATAATTAAATGTAAATTTAATCCTAGATGTTAATTAGCTGGATTTGGCTCTAACTTAAACTCATAAAATAAGTAGGTTTTATATATGATCGTTAAGGAAACAGGATTATCAGGAAATTTTTCGTCGTTAACTGATATAAAAAATTAGTAACATTAGATTCGAGATCTCTCTCAACAATCTGATCTCTTCTTCAAGTAAATAACCAACCTAAAGAAATCTACAATGTAGGTTAAAATAAACAAATCATACCAGAGCGTTGTCACACCTAATATAATATATATATCGTTATAAGTAACCACAACCTAATGGAATCATAGCAACTATAGCGTGTGTCATCTCTATATAGATTAATACAAAAACATTCACTTATTAATTAAAAACAAAAACATAATTTCAACAGAACTAAAGAAACAGATCACAATAGATCTGCACTCACTAACCAACCACACAGAACTGGCCAATACATATAGTAAATGGTGATTCTCACGGCAGAAAAAGAGGGAAGCGACCACAAAGGAGGAAACGGGAGGGTATCTGATTTTGTGAATTTTATTTGTATCAATGAACGTTGGCAAATTTCCAGACAATATTCTTTTTTCATTCACTATCCATTCATCATCAAAAAAAAGCTTTTCACTTTAGAATTACTATGCATATTACGAAATAACAAATATCAAATGAGACAGAATTAAACACATATGCTATTAACCAAAAATAATAAATTTTTAACGCATAAATATTATTTAAATACACTTTACATATAGGCAACAAATTCTTATGAAGCCTTTAATTTCCGGTCAAACCTTTACAGAACAGCATCAATTCTAAATTTTTAATCAAATTTTAACTAACAAGGATTTGTTTAATTCAATATCTATTTTACAATTTTCTGTTGAGGTATAAAAGTTAAACTGTCAATGATATTCATAGTAAATCAACTAATAAAGTAGATTGTAATAAGTACAAATAATTATAATTAATTTGATGTTATTGTTAATTGTTACTATTTTTCTTTTGCTTGGGTAGGAATTACTACAAAATAGTCTTCATTACGTATTACGGACGAAAGTTTTCAGATTATTTGTGTCTTTTGCCAAATTAGCAGAGCGTGTTCAAAAAACCTTCAAGAAGCTCTTTTTGTTTATCTCCTGCCATCGGGGTCTGAAACACAAAATATGTTATAATAATCACAGGTAAAATATCATTAGATTGCATAAACCTAGCAGTGTCTTAATATGAAATATCATCTTGTATCTTCCAAAACAGAGTGTATACAAAATACAGTATCTTCTAAATCATACAAAGGAGTTTGGTTTTATTTCGTGTTAATTGAATAATACTTTATAGTGAAATAATAAAAATTTTCTATAAATATTCAACTAGAAATGGCTTTCATATTTACTAGAGTAGTGTGTTTGGTTGTATAATCAATAAAAAGTTTTTATTATAGATGCTCAATTGTGCCAATGATATTTGGCTGATCAATAGTTGTCTATCAAATGACAAGCTGGACAATTCTTTTCTGTCAAACAGTATGTCTTTTCGGATGATATCTTGAAACAAACTGATCTGTAGACTTTAAATTTTCATGAAGTTTTATTTATTTGTAATAAACATTGAGTTCAATGACGGTGTATGTCACTAAATAGGATTTTTACTGATCTTTGTACATTGTTCTTATAGATAACGATGATGGGACGAGGAAATTGCAGAATAAATAATTGTTTAAACACACAATGATACGTCATTTTAACATGTCGCATAACTATCTGCAAGATATTTAAAGAAATTGTTCATCTATAGGCTTTCAACTTTTTCTAGACAAGAAATGAGTTCTTGCTCCATCATATTGCACGTCCTTCAGTGGGATTAGGCTGAGCGTCGTTGAAGCCAATTACATTGTATGCTGACACAATTTCTCTCTTGTCTTGGGGGGGGAGGTGTAAAAAATGTGTTTTATGTGTGATTTTCCATCTGTCTGTGTGTCAAGGACATGTCAAGAATGAAAGGAGCTATAGACCCAAATTTTTGCATAACTTGAACTATAATTGCATAAAACCCTGTTATGCGGTACAGGGTGTGGTTATACTACTTAGAATATAGACAACCTTCATTTCCCAGGGCTAGCAGACTACCCAAATTCCCACCCATCAGAGAAAAGTCTAAAAATTCCTCCAAAGACTCCTGATAGTAGAGCTATACTTTTGCCACAACGTCTACAATGGGTTGAAGTATTGGCGTATTTGAAAACATCTATCTAATTGTGGGGCAGGTGCAGGAGCAGAGAGACTTAAACCCTGAAACAAAAAGGAAGTGCTCAAACGACCTATCTACCGGTTATTTTACTACACCACAGGTCTCCAAACTACCTGATCTGGCCCGCAAGAGGGTTGTTTTGAAAATTTTGCCTTCAGAACTTCTATTTGAACTGACTGAGCAAGTTACAAACATAAGGTCTTGTAGAATGCTGCAAGGAATGCTTCAGTAATGCAGATCTTCCGTTTTTTCAAATTCGGTTTCAAATATTTTAACGAAGCCGAGGTTAATTATTGATAAATGATTAATGGTATATAAAAATCACCTAATTGTTATATACTCACGCTTAATTTATTTTTTCTTTGCAGGTCTTTGAGTGATGACTTCAAGAGAATAAAATTCTGATTCAAATTTGTTCAATATTATGGTTTTACATAATGTTATCTGTGAATAACTTCTTAAAAATTACTTTTGTCAATTCCAAAACTATATAGCGAATCTCTCTCAGTTATAATGTGTTTTCGAAGATTGAGCCAAAATAATATTACATTGTTGGACAAAACCAATTGTATAAATCTCTTACTTACACAAGAAACAGAAGGAAGGCTCAGTAGTAAATTTTAACTAATGATCTGCCTTCAACTGTAAAGAGTATTAATATTATTTTATACGACTGTTTTTTTTTACCCTTTTGATTATACACCTACAACATTGACTCAGTAGCTGTAGAACTTTCAGTTCTTGGTAGTTACTGTACATAGCCATACCCACAGTGTCTTTAAATAAAGTGCATGTGAATATTCTTACCTTACCTGCCTCCAAAGATCATTAATTTTTGCACTGGATCTACACTATACCATTCAAAAAACATTTTTTACATTAGTACATTTTAAAATTCACATTTCAATTTAAATTGAGCTCCAACGAAAAAAAAGACGGGTTACACAGTGTTTTATTACTTTGGTGTTTTGTGCGTTTGACAATGTTTTGATAGAGTGAGCACGTCATGGCCTAACGATATCATGGATTGCTTCAGGACGTGATGTAATAATATAAGTATAATATAAGATTAATACCAGCAATCTCAGAACCATATCGAAATAAAAATGTTATAGCTCGCTACAACGTGAACTTTTTATACAAAGAAGGCTTTTAGAAGAGCCAGATATTAATCTGAATTAATATACTGATACAGTATATGACTTTTTTAAGTGGAGACATATAGCTGCATCAGAGTGTATATTTTTCAGCGAATCTTTTAGCACCTTCGTTTTAGGTATAGATTTCGAGCAAGATTTTCGCGCAAAAGTACTCTCTAACACAGTAGTATTTATTTATCATCAATTATCTCATGAATCAAAGTTAGTTATTTCATTTGAATTTAAAAGTCTTCCCTTTTTATGATGTCTTATTTTATTCAATGTTTTGTAAAAAATCTTTCAATTTTTTACACTTTATGTATTTCCGAATGTTTTTAAATAATAGTGAACTACAATCAATTATGGTTTAAATTTAAAATTAAATTAAATTGTGATTTTTGTATTACTCATTTTCCATCGCGAGTAAATGTTCTGGTGTAGTATGTTTGTTTACATATTATTATTTATTTTTATTTTATTTAAAATTGAAGACAAAACTTTCCAGAATATTAGCAAGTTATTATTTATAATTCATGTTTTTGTTACTAGCACTGAAAATACTTGTTGCTCATTTCATACATAACAACTAACAAATTTATAAAAATATTTTATCCTAAAACCATAAACATTCTTTACTGTTCGTTCCGGAATTATCCTCTGTTGGAAAAACAAATGCCCCTTGCACCATATATCCTTATCATTATCCTTCATTATTATCCATATCCGAAATACTATACAGGTCTTACCACGAGCAAGTCAAGATGCAAAAAGAATTTATGATCTGTTTAGTCATCTTACTTAAACTGGAGGAGCACGACTTATTCCCTGTAGTACTTCACACACGACGCATTGTCCTTTGAAAACTGATGGCACATTGGCTGTAAAGTTGATGATTCATAAATCATCTGGAGATATCGCATTTCACCACACTCATAAAATCATATTTGCACCTACTCGCTCGTTTCTACGGAATCAATGGTGATCAATTAACGTAATTAACCTTAATTAGTTTGGTAAGAACCGTTTTTTATGTGGCTACTAGCTGTTACCCGCCGCTTCGCACGCAATCTTTAGAACCGAAGTCCTTATATTACTTAGTAAAATAACTTATGGATGTAATATGATGGAGTTCTATAAAAAATTTTAAAACGCAAGTATGCATACATTAAGTGGATATTATTTAAGTTCATGGTAAATAGTATCACAGTTTAATTTAATTAATATATTGTTTTTGCACGTGGAATAGAATTTCTGGTTCAAATTAATTTATATTTCAACGTCACAGCTGAGCCTGCATTGCTACCCGATTTAGAAAATATAATACACAGGTCTCAAAAACTTACTTCGGTCAAAAGGCGTTTATTTATAGCCTTTATCACACTTCAGGTCTAAGATATTTCCAGTACCATATTAGAGTTTGCCTTGTCCTGTGAAGAAAAAAAGCATACTTACGTTTTAGTGCCAATAACCCTATTCGATTAAAAAGTACCTGCTTCAGATTCTTTTAAATTCATTAGTTACTACGTCACAAATTTTCCGCTTGCGTTATTGCCTTCGATTCAAAATACTATATAGTTCGATTATGCTAATGTTCTTGAGAGTAAATCTTCTATTGGTTGAATTATAATTCATGTTATACTATGGGCTTCTGTAATATACTTTCTCACCGTATCATACAATATCTCTCCAGGCGGCATAGCTCTGCGATTTGCTCTTTTTTGTCCCTGATGAATTAATCGTATACGCATAAGCGCGCGACTGAGAAGCCTATTACGCCCTCTGTGAGAAGTCCCCTCCAACACCCTACCCACTTTTCTAGTCTATCTACTTTCGGTATATGCGGTCGCAATATCCTTATTAAATTTATGCATATATTCCATAAATTAAAGGTTAAATTTTTGTTACGTTGAGACACTGTTAGTATTGATTTCTCTGTTTTCCCATAATCCACTTTTAATACGCCGTATAGCTATAACAACGTCAAGGAAGCCCACCAGTTTAAATTAACGTATGTGAAAACATTCATGACTGGTTGGTTCATTATAGTTTGGTTTTTATAAACAGTGTTTAAATAATATTTAAAATGCATTAGATGATTATAAATTCATCAGTGGCGCGATACTGGAGTAAAATTTTGATTATTAACATTTTTATTTACTATCTTCATTACACCACTATCTGATCTAGCACTGCTTTACTTAATATTTTTGAATAAACTTTAAATGTAAACAGATGTTTCAGCAAATTTGTCGATATAAAACTAAAGGTGTAAGAACAGCTGTTTTATGCAGTTTTATTTGGATTATAGAAACGTTAAATAAAAACTACATTTTTTTTTTCTTGAATTTTCAAAATATCCCAGGTAAAAAACTTTTTTTTCACTATATTCTTGCTTCTTTGAAACACCTTCCTCGGATTTCAATAGACATTTTACAAAAAGAACTAACCGAATCCGGTCCAGCCGATTTCTTGAGATTAGCGCTTACCAAACACATTTAACGATTCATTTTTTATTTATAAGATAAAGAAGACTGGTGGATGAAACTGTTCACACTTTGTAGGGTAAGAATTAGTAAATTATTCATTCCAAAAAAGGAGTTTCCCCTCTCTCACTGAAAATTGCTAGTTATACTATTTTTAAGAAAGACGACCCAGCTTTAGATTTACTAACTATCAGGCCTGTCTCATCAATGTTTGCCAGTGATAAGCAAAATTTTTTGAAAAGAGCTTTTTCTTATACAGATTGCTTCATCTTTTTAGACAGATACAATCAGCTCTCATCTGAACAATTGTGGTTTTCAGATTAGGGACACAATCGACATACATGACGCAGTTGTGAGTTTTTGTTCGATTATGATTGTAGAGGGGATTGAATGTCGAAACCACACATTGAGTGTTGTTTTTAGAACTGGCCAAAGAATTCGGACTGCGTAGATATCACGGTACATCTCAGAACCATGTCTATGACAAACTTGAGTACCCACGGCACACTTCGAGGCGTGCTCTCTTAAATAGCATTAGCCTCGTTACCTAAGTTCAGAGATCCCTCCCAAGTTGACCAAACATATCAAATAAATCATCCAAACCCAATAGACCTGAGATATGGAGGTCCCTCAAGGGTATATTCCTCAGTCCTTGTGCTTTTCCTGCCTTACGTGAAACAATTATAAAATCATCGCCTTCTGCATAGAAAATTGATGCATTTTGCCGAAGATACGACTCTCTTTTTCAATGCAATGTCAAAGTGAGAGTTTTGGACACACACAGGCTTTTTTTTCGATATCAAACAACTGTGTCCAGTACTTCCACAGCCTCAATTTAACAACCTAAACTCATCAAAAACCAACGTTTTGAATTTTTGCCCTGCGCACTGCGGGGCAACCAGTATGGGCCTAGCCATTTATGATAGATGCTCTCCACAACTGGAACGAAGGTCAGCTATTTTCAAAATTCCTAGGAATGCACCTTGATCGTAGGGCTTGACTTGGAATGAGCACATTGGGCCAACGTTTTGCGCAACAAATCTTCTCAGGCATTTTTGTTTTCAGATCTTTAGCACAAATACTGTCCGAAGTCAAGGTACAGATTATACAGTCATAATTACGGCGTTGATTTAACCTCCATTCTGGCCTATAGGATTGGTCCTTTGCGGGACGCTTGCGCCAACACTGTAGTTTCAAAGAGGCATTCGCGACTCCAAAAAAAAAAGCAATTCGAGTAAATCGCCAAAATCAAATTTAGAGTTCTGCAAGGGGTAAGCTTTCAAGAAAATTGCAGCTATTGACATCTGCCGTGCCTGTTACATTTTGGGAAAGCAACTTTGTTTTGTATGATTAAATGTGCCTTTGAGACATGACATACAAACAAAAAAGAAAAATACCAAGCCCACAGCTTATATAGGGGGTTTTCACTGCTGATCATAAACCTTTTAAAAAAAAAAACTCAGTAGTGGGACGGTTTTTCAAAGTTGATCAAAGAAAAGAAAGCAGCAAATTATGATAGGAACGATATTGGGAATAACCTAACAGGAAAACAAGGTAAATATATTACTCGGATGTGTCGACCCAAGACTAATAAGTTGGAAATGTGGCTAGAGAAACATAGAATTCTTGTTTGGTCTCGAGATTAGCTACAGACGTTACTTTGTGACTCCCTTTAAAAAACTATCTTAATTAAGGGTTGTCAAGGGGGTGAGATTATGTAAGTTACACATTTAAAAAACCGGTTTATACCCAGGTTATTCCTCGTTTTTATAAGGTTGGGACTTTGATTGCCTATATCAAAACTGGGACAACAATTGTTTTGTGCCAGAATTTTAGGTCCTAATGGAAACATATGTTAGTCGTTTTAGGTTCTTAAATCTCGATCAAACAATGTTCATTAATATCCAGTCGTCTTTTTTGGACAAGGATCAGAAAGTGTAGTGAATAGTGATACACATCAGGTTTTAAAAGTTAAGGGATACACTGGCCAGGGGGACGACCAGAGTTTTAAATAGGCCTAGGCCTCATTACTAGAAGCGAGTAATATCTGAAATAGGTGTATGGCCTTTGGAACTGTCAAGGCCTCTGCCGGGACAAGGTTGAATATTATCGAGATGCTTGCCTCGTATCGGGAGAACCAGTGGATATTGTATGTGTAATAGAACATATGGCTTGAAAGCGTGGAACAACTTGACTTGATTGGGTTAGCAGTGGCTACATTTCTAGTATGCCAAATTTTGGTCGATCGGAAAAAATACATGGGGGATCTGCTATTTTTGTTTAAAGATAGTAGGTTTAACGTTTGTCGTCCAATTCCCGAAATTATTGAAAGCTGGGCGTAATGGTTAGCAGATGTCTTTGAAACTGTCAGCGGTATTTATTGGCAGAATTAAACTACAGCAGTTATTTGTGGTATAATAGAATACCTGATGCAAATTCTGTTCACACCTGAGAGGTTTTACTTGAAAAGCTCAACTGTAACTTTTATTTTATTTATCATCTTTAAAAAAAATCTGAAAGTGCTTATCTGTGCAGATTTTAATATTAATTTTAATGATACTACTCATTATGATACGATGGAGTTGAACCAAGTAGTGACTTGCGATGGTATGCACATTATGTTTCAAAACGTTGAAACTCGTCCTGGTAACATCTACGATGGATCCTGTATTGACAATATTATTACTAATATACATTCCTTAAGATGGACGACCTCAGTCATTCCTATGGCTGTGTCTGACCATAATGCGCTGACAGTAAAAAATTGGACTTGATGTCAAAATTGTGGGCGCTGATGACAGTGTTGTTAAACTTGGAGACAGATTAATGACAATAGTATAATCATCCTTTTAAATTGTTTAAAAAAATGTAGATTGTTTTTCTGTATATGAATGTAAAGATATTAATGCTAAGTTTTCTCAGTTTCTAAATTTATTTGTATGGGCTATTAATCTAGCTTTTCCTTTAAAACCTGCGCGTTTTAAGAATTCATATTTTGTTAAAAGATGGTATGTCCCTGAATTAGATGCATTGAAGCAGGACATGCCTAAAATATTGTTATGATTTTAAAGAAAGTGGTTGTGAAGCCCTAATAATTAGATACAAAGAATTAAGATGCCTATATTTAAGATCTGCTAGAGGTGCTAAACTAGCCTATCGTAATAAATTAGTTTCAAAAATTCAGTAAATCAACCTAAAGAAGTATGGAATATTATTAACTAACAATCTCAATGTAAATAGTAAGCCTAAATTATGTTTAGAAGATAAGACATGTCCACTGACAGCTGAAGGTTTTAACAAATTTTTTATCAGTAGTATTAGGGAAATTATTGAGAATGTGCCAGTTCATGTTTAATGTATCTGTATATAGTTTTATTGTCTTCTGTTAATATACCTACTCTTTTTGATTTTAACCCTGTATCTGTCGAGGAAGTTTTTGCTGCCATTAACTCCTTAAGTAATTCTAATTGTTTTGATGTATATAATATTAGTTCTAAAACGTTAAAAGTGAGTAATTATCTGGTTTCTGAAGTTCTTACTGACATTTTTAAATCAATGTATTTGATTATTGCATTTTTCCTGATAAACTGAAAATGTCAAAAGTTGTTCCTATTCATAAAAAAGGTGCCAAAGATGAATATGCTAATTTTAGGCCTGTTTTCACTTGTTCCTGCTGTGTCAAAGGTCTTTGAGAGATGAATTAGTTTACAAATAATAAAATATCTAGAAAGTAACAAACTACTTTCCACACAAAAATATGGTTTCAGGAAACAAAGGTCAACTACAGATGCTGTCCTTGCTTTTATTCAGGATTGTCTGGAAGGTTTAGAGGATGGTGTGCATATTAGTGCAAAGTTCTTTGATCTCTCAAAGGCCTTCGACACAGTATCTCATGGTATCTTATTAATGAAACTTGAAGCTCTTGGTTTTCATTACAATTCGATTAATTTTATAAAATCTTATCTTACTGATAGATCACAGGCAGTTTATTTTAAAGGCAATTTATCTAATTTTAGAAATGTTGACCAGGTGTCCCACAGGGTTCAATTTTGGGACCTCTGCTTTTTTTAGTATATGTAAATGACTTGCCTTGTAATATTTAAGATAATAATACTACTTGTTTTCTGTATGCCGACGATATTTGTGCTAGCATGAAATCTCAAAATGCTAATATTGATGATGTTTTTGCTTCAAAAGTTGATGCTTTGGCTAAGTGGTGTGATGTAAATAAATTATCTATTAATTTGACTAAAACTCAAGATTTTGTTATATCTTTAAGGAATAATACTTATCAAACAATTAAATTTCTTGGCATAATGGTCCAGTCAAATCTTAAATGGCAATCTCATGCTAAACATATTGCTCCAAAAGTGTCTAGAGGAATTTTTATGATTAGAAGGTTAAGTTTAATCGTCAGCTCTCAAGTACTTCTTTTAATTTACTATAGTTTTGTACATACATATCTTTCTTATGGTAACGTGTTGTGGGCAAACAGTTCAGTGTCTCAGTGTTTGTTTGTATTACAAAAAAGAGCTATCAGACTAGTATGTGGTGCTAGACCTAGAGCACATTGTAAATCATTATTTAAATAGTTGAAAGTTTTATCCTTACCTAAGTCTATATGTTTATAATTGTTTGCTATATGTTAAAAAATACATTGATAATTTTAAAAGTCATTCTGAGGTGCACTGCTATAATACAAGATTCAAGGATAATTTAAGGAAGGAGCAATGTAAATTCTCAAAAACTCAACAAAGTTTTAAGTCCAATGCCATAAATTTTTTCAATCATCTGCCTTTAAATGTTAGAAGTTTATAATATAATATATTTAATTTGTATAAAGAATGTACTTATTGAGCATTGTTTGTATACTATAAATGAGTTTTATGACATAAGAATGTAGATAATATTCACTTTAAAAATACTTGACTATGCTAATAAAAAATGTTTTTTGTCCTTGGCAATAAATTATTTGATTTGATTTGACACATGTATGAGAGGCGTGGCAGAGCAAACTACCGGACTGGGAGGCACAGAACGGTAGTTTATAAATGCTTACCCTCGCAATCGGATGTGCATTTCCTCAACACAATTCAATTAAAGATGCCCCAACGCCTAAGGCATTAAAGACTCGCCTCAAACACTTCTTGGTGTCTCAAGCATTCTATAATACGGCCGTTAGTTTTTGGCATTCGACTGTGAGGACCGCCCAATTAGAAGACTGACTCTGCTGTATTAAGTGGGTTGCATTGGCGATGAATGAAAGAGGCGTGATTGTAAAAATTGTATGTTATGAATGTGCATTGTGTGTATGAATGCCTGGAATTTCAGAAACGCTATTATTTAACTTTAATACGTTTGCCATACAATGTACATATTTTCGCTGCAAATAAAAAAGATTTTGATTTCGATTTTAAGGGTAAAAATTTAAGTTTTGATATATTATTTAAAAAAATACAGCTACGGATATCTTCATTCAAACAAGCTATATTTCAGTCATATTTGGTAATGTATATAACAGTTACTTGTTTTTTACAGAATGACAATTCCAGGGACGTCAATATCATCAAGGAACCCCGAGATGTTAGAGCATGGCTGACAGTGTCTAACGAATAACAAAGGTAATAAATTATATTGCTTTAACATAAGCGTTACATAGCAGGAATTAAATGAGCCACTGTTTAATAAAGCATTTAAATTCAGAAAATAATTGTATAAACCAAAAGCAAAAGTTTGGATTAAAATGATAAGGTGCAGGGAAGTTATCAAATTTTTATCAGGGTCATTGTGCAAGTGGTGTGTAAACTAAGTGTTGACGAGAATTACTCACATGGATTGGTACGTGTTAAAACCCAGGTTTATGCGTCTTTTAATAGTTGGGTATTGTATCACAGATTTACAGAGGTGATAATTAATAAAACTAGTATTAAATACTCCATGTGATTATTCACCTTATATTAGGCCTTATTTATTTATTTAAATTATTTATGGGCCACATATGTTATATTTTGTAATAGTTGTTTCTATTAAACTTAACCATATTTTGTGTATTTCATGTATTTATTTGTATAAACCATTTTTCATCTAGGCCTATTACAAAACATTATTAACTTAAACTTCATAAACGCATCTAGGTTTTTGAAATTGAATTTAGTTTTGCTTTATTTTTATTCTTATATTATAAGATTTATATAATTTTAAGATTGGCATCCGCTTCTCAGTTCATAAACCGCAATGTAAACACAAGATTAATTCACAGATTAAATAATTTACAATATATTTCAGCCATTACAGCATGTAATGGTGCTATTACTAAGTTTATATAATTTCATCTGTCCATTTTTTTAAATAACTTACTATATTTATCTTTTAGTTAAATTAATAATGTTAAAGAGCTTCCTCGTCGTCCTTTTCCTGTGCCCTAGATTAGTTTAAAGACAAACTTACTCTTTTTAAAAAAGGTAATATTCAAACTTTGGAAAGTATAAAAAAATGTTTTGAACTGTAATATTAAGTAGTATTTGATAGTAGTTAAAAAAAAGTGGTCGAAGAAAATTCGATAGAAAATGGGATTATGTCCATCCCATCGCTATATGATTATATTTCGCTTAGGATTTATGGCGTAATTCCCGGCTTGGTAACAAAGAATTTTAAAAAACGTTTGGTTTTTGATGAGGCAGGAAACTGGAACTGTTAATTTTAGAGTTTAGGTTATATCAACTTTTTCTAAAATACCTACAATTCGCAGACTTTGCAAAACTTAATTCACCGTAAAGAAACGCTCTTTGCTTGATAAATTTATTGAAACATTATTGCTAAATTGATAGATTGTAATTTCCATATTATAGACGGCTTGGATTGTTAGATATTTAATATTCCCAGAGTATTAATATTTTTAATATTATCAACGAGACATCCCAAGGGACGATATAAATATATTTTATTATTAGTAAGCTCCTAGTGAATATTCAGTATAATTTGATCTACTAAATTGTTTAACTATTACATTAAAATATTATCTGGTTTTGTTCTAAAATAAAAATCACAGTTCTAAACAACACACAATGCATTTATTTTAAACTGGCAAATTAATAAGTTCAAGCGTTTCAGAATTTTTAATCACTTCTATTTTCCACCAAAGAATTGACAAACCTTTTAGTAAAGTTTAAAAAATTCCTTTGGCAAAGAAATAAAAATATTTAAATCTAAATATATTCAAACTAAAAAATCAGAGCTCCTCCTTCTAAAAATAAACATAATAAAGTCTTAAAATAAAAATGAAAATACCACTTGGAAATAACTAAAATAAAAAATGTTCGCTTCTAAGTTCACTCAAAAATTCAAAATTAAAAATAAGTTTAAAATACTTCTCCTTTCCACTATTTGAACCTTAACTTTTTTTCAAGTCTCTGCAAATTCAGAATTTACAACCTCTCTCTCTAAAAAATTATTCAAAGTTCAATTAATATTCCAATTAATAATTCGCAAAATTAAAAACAGTTTCCACGTTAAATATTAATAAATTATAGCTACTTTTCCCAAATCTCAATTAAAGTTATTAACAAAGTTTCAATTTATTAATTTCACTTCTTCTTGCAAGCATGAAAACCAAATGTAAACTTGTATGATTCTATTATGCTCTAATTGTTCCTCGAAGATATGAGTTATTACAGATTGCTTCTTGTAGATTTCTTATGAATTTAATTTTTTCCCTCAAAATCCCATCGCGGGAATAGAAAATTAATTTAAGAAAACACGGTCTACAACGGCCGCATTGATCTATGTATTAACTTTACTCACGAAAATAACCAACAAGAAGGGCGAAAATTATGAGCCGGGGCGACGCTTTAAAATACTTCCACTTTCCAAACCTCAACTTTTCAGGACATCCGCGGTGTTCTCTCTCATTGGTCCAGCTGTATCAAACAGAGGAGAAACAATACTCGCAACAAGACAAGTTCTAATACAATTCACAGGCAGTTTCAACCTGCCCTTCCTAACAATTTAAAAACTACACAAGTACTAAACTTGCCAAAGGATTACATGGTTCGTTTTTTACCCTGACATTTCAACAATCCAAGCTAAAATTTAAATCCCCAATTATTTTCGATCCCAACAATTTCTTAATTTAATTTTAAAGTTTTAATTAAAAAAATAAATCAATGTAAGCTTTAAAAACGCTACTACATATCATTTATAAAATATTACCTAAGGTACTGTCATAGGTCTAATTCACATTGTTATGATAAAAGATGTTCCTTAGATGGCTTCTTGAACAATCAGAATCCAACTAGAAGAATACCCTCCTCAATTTATCATAATTATTAATGTTTGCGTCTCTTAATCAAATTTTTCTTAGATTTATAAATGTTATGTAATACATTGTTTACATTGAAACTATTGAGTAACTAGTTGTTTTCCCGTGGCTTTTGCACGCTTTTCGTAAGCTTTGGCACGTTGTATGTGAACTTCTGTGTTTAATTGAATTATATTTACAAACGCCGACGTAGAGTTTTGCCTTGTTGCCACGATTCAAGAAAATCTGTTTATGTTTATAGCCATTGTGCACGTACATATACTTTATTATAAAGCGGTTCTAGCACCAGTTGCCGCATTTCCCTATAAGGGCCCACTAGGCCCAGGGCCTAGGGCGCAAATTTTTAGGGGGGCGCATAAATTTTTAAGTACACAAAAGAAAAAAAGTTGCGGCGGCGGGTGATGTTGGCGCTCGGCGGGGCGGAGTGGCCCAAGGTCAACTAGGTCCGGGGGGCGGACGTTGACTCGCTTCATTGGTTCATTGCTTTTATTTATTCAAAAACACTCCTATATAATATATACTATTGTATATTATCTATTCATAAAAATTACGTAATTAAGAAATTTACTGGATTTCTACGTCAGTTTAATCAGAGTCCTTGGGGGGAGGCGCTCTTTGGCCTGTAGGATAGGGGCGCCGAATTTTTGTATATGCGGCCCTGGTCTAGCACTCTAACTTTAAGTTCAATCAGAACATATATCTTAAAGACAATTTTACATAATAACTTAGCACCTTCCAAATATTGTTTGTTCCTTTATGGAATCGCTAAAATATTAGAACAGGTGACCATTATGAAAAATTTGTATGTATACGTATTTTTCCACGGGAGAAGGTTTTATATGCTATGCCCATTGATGTTAACTCACCACCAATCGGCGCTGCAAAAGATAAAAGGTTTAAAAGCAGCCTGCATACTATAAACTGGCTAATTGATGAGACAGATACGAAATGATTACCATAGCCAAACCACTATTTGAAGGCGCTAAGATGGTGTATATTTTGTCTTAACAAATAAATTATTAATTTGAACTTAAAATTTGAATAGTAGACCACTTTATAATAAAGTGCATGTAAGGCTACAAATATAAAAAAACATACAATATTGACAGATTTTCCTGATTCGTTGCAACAATTGCAAATCTACATCGGTTGTGTTGTAAAACATAATTCGCTTGAACCAGACAGTGCTCAACCTACGGGGCGGAAGCCGCGGGAAAACAGCTAGTTATTTATATATAAATACTGGCTAGAACTGCGAATATCTAAAATATAAAACTTCCTTGTTGCATTTGTCTTATTAAAAGGGTTTGTAAAGGTATAATGCATTATTTCATTCACTGAGGTTCAGAGCGTATTATTTCAATTTCTAAAGCGGAAAATGGGATCCAGATGGCACTATATCGGAGTAGAATAATGAAATAATTCTACAGTATGTGTTAAGGTTCTGCTGAGATTCTGAAAGGTCGGTTCTTGGGTTTATGCTGGATACTCGCGCTGCTTGATGCTTCCGGAAAAAATCTGTCATATGGAGCGACAGGCATTGCCCAACTTCTGCTCGTCGTGAGATGGGGACATGTTGTAAGGTAGTATGTTTGGTGAGTCCGTTGGACGAAGAGGTTTGGGGAGCCCTTCTGATGAGTGCTATACAATTAATTTATGTATTTTGAATTTCTTTTCAAAAATTTCAACTTCAAAAATAATTATTTAAAAATATTTTTTATTCAAAAAAATCCTGACTCAACTTATACTGCACAAAAAGATTATAATAACCCTTTTAGATTTTTCTGGTCATAAAGTTATTTGGGTTTATTCTTATTTAGTAATGAAAGCAATTATTATGAACTTTAATCGCTGAACCTTGAATGATTGGAGGACTCTGAAAGAAGTTACCGTCTCAGAACCTGTGGCCATTGCTTAGTTCTGTTCTTTATTAGGAATTTTAATTTCCCCCTTTGTAAATTAGTATGTAAATAGAATAAAACCATTTTCTGTCCATTTGTTACGTTATTACACGCGACAGCTGATCATAATGGCCATTGTGCATGGACAATTTTCAAATAACCATATTTTGCTAAGTTTTGTTAATTATTTCTCATTTTATGATTAGTCATATAATATTTCTTTTTTTAAGGTGTTACAGGTATGGATTCTCTCAATATTCAAAGAAATAAGCTGTTGTTTATCTGTGGTGGGTTTATATCACCATATGGTTAATGAAGCGATGATCTCATAACACAAATGTGACACTGTTGATTACTATAGTATGAGACATATCATTGAAAATCCTGGATTGTAGCACGGTATTTCCTGTTGTAACGGAATAACAACTAATGGTTGGGATTATTCAACAATCATCCGAGCATTTTACTAATCTGCTTCATTTTCCCCAGGAACCTTTACCTTCACAATTTAAATTACACAACGTGTTTATACAATAAACATAGACCGTAAGCAAATTATTGTAATAATAAAATATGAAAGTTTCAGAATAATCAAGAGAAATTTATGTATTTACCTTTTTTAAGGAATAGTTATACCTTACATTAAAAATTACATTCAAAGTGTTTCCCGGCATTACATTCTAACACCATTCTCAAACTTTCGTACAAGAAAAGGATTAAGTTAAGGGGGATAAATTTAGTTATAGTTTTGCGTATAAAAAGTTGAGTCCTATGTAATGTAATAATGCCGTTACGGTTCTGCATCCCAAAAGAATTTACAGCGTTCACCAAGAGGAAGACCGTAGCTGAATACTAAACATGTATTCTTACCGTACTCTCAAATATGACAAAGAGGTAAGAGTTATTCAACCAAAAGTTGATCAAATAATTAATCTTTTAAATTATCAATCGTTATATCAAAAATAACATTCAATATCACATGCCGTCTAAACTTTCCTTAAAATTTTGTTCCTGTAGGATTATTTCATTTTATAAACATTAGATCTTTGCATAAAATCTTCAAGGTCATACAGTTTAGAGGTAGAATTTTGCTTTGAAGGGAATATTGACGGTGGGCTCCTTGTTGAATTTTTCCAGGATATGTTACATTTTAATTAATAAAAATATTTTACGGCCTAATCATGGCGTTAAGTTTATTTACCATGATTTTATTAGTTAATTAGAAATTAAAAATGTATTTCTTTAAATTATTAAATTAAATATTTATTTTTATATATAAACTATATAATTATCCACTTATTCAGGTTGTCCTCAATAGGTTGTAACAAAAATCTGGGGCTGACACATTATTGATAACTTAACTAAAAACAAAATTTGTGTTTATAAACATAGGTCGGCACATGTATTGTTCAAAAGTATGATCTCTAGAATTATTAAGCTACAAATACCAAACTTTGTACATAGTTTATGAAAAATAATTAAAAACTCAAAACAATTATTGCTCGAGTTAGTCAATTTCAACCAATGCGCCATGTTTAAAAATTTCAAATAATAAAACACCCATTACGGTATAAAACATTTAAAAAATACTAACTATTTTTAAATTTTATAATAATTCTAACAGTACTTCTCTCGATGAAATCCGTCCACATGTAAGCAACCACGATCACTTTGGAGTTATAACTTAACAAGCCGAGAGAAACAGTCAGTTAAGGTATCAGCTATTTTGTGTTAGATTCAATATACTAACTATTTTGCAATTTGCATCAGCCACAGAAGTTTGTGCCACCCTTTTGGTAACACCCTGTATATCGTCCTTAGTCGCAAGCGACTTTAGAGACGTCTGAGCGTCGGGGGTTTTGTAAAGAAATAAATTTTTATTCATTCACATTTCGTTGTTTTCATTACGCTTGTTCCCAGTTGACTTGGCTTAATTCTAATAAAAATAATAAAAAAAAACATTCTTTCATATTATTTTCCACATTTGAATGATTTGATTTCATTTGTGACATCAAACTCTAACATAGTATGTAATAAATAAATACATCTTATGTGGTTAGATAAATTGTATTAAGTAAATCAAGAGAGTTGATTTAAAAACGTTTCAAATAAAAGTTAGATTTGTAAATGCAATAACAATGTTTAATATACCGTTAGTCCAATTTTGCTTGTGTTGATAAATTTATATTTGGGAACTAAAGTGCTATGTGCTCCAATAGTTAGGAATGTTTTCTGAGAGATGATTATACAGTAATATTTTATAAAAACTATTATATTAATATTGAGCTAGCGTTATCAATTTTTCTCAGCTCTCTAATATAATAACCAATAATTTATGTTAAAACAGTATCCAGCGAATAAAATATGTTAAACTTCCTTTGCAGACAAAATGTCAATCTATATGAGTATAACATATTCTATATTATCTATTCTATATGAAATTTTTTTTGAGAAGTTGGACTGTTTATTCTTTTTTACCTTTTATCTTTGTAAATAAATAAGCATATTAAAAGGTACGAAACCAACTGCACTCAAGAAATTAATTGTTTATGGAATTCAATCGTCTTTATACAAATTCGAATGTGTGAAGGAAGTATATAAGCATTAATATTCAAATTTTCGAATAACTGTTTATTTGTAATACTCTTTGCTTTTTAATTTCTATTTAAAAATAATATAATGAAATAAATGTATGAATAAAAATACGATTTGCAATTTTTATAACTTATTAATCTCCAAATGACTCTTAAAATTAAAATATTAAGAAAGTTTTCAGAAATCATAAAACCCATTAAATTATACTTGTGACAGTATACTTTCTAATACTGCCTTTTTACAAATTGAAAATTTATCTACGGTATGTTTCATAATACACTTGATTATGAATCCTTAGAAGGATTTATAATCAAGGATAATACGGAAAATGTTATCTTAAGAGTTTCTTATCCACGTATCACGAAATTAAATATTTCACTCTGTTTTTCAAATAATTATTTTTTTAGTTTTATACTGCCTTATCCTTAACACTCAAACAGCTATTGACTACGTAAGTTAATTAAATAGTATGTGTTTTGTTCTCTAAATTAAGTATAGTATCAAAATAAACACGTTTCCGTTTGAACATTTGAAATACTAAATAATGAATTAGGTTCCAACTGCGAAGTTGTATCACGTAAGGTATCAATCTTCTGGAGGATGGTTCGTCGTGCTCCTCGTCTAATCCGAACCGGACCCCAGGATGCTACCAGACTTGGGGCTCCCTGCAGAAGGGAGGCTAGGATACCGGCGACGAGGAGAGCAGCAATATCAGTTTGGCAACGAGGTTCAGGGTTGGAGAGGCTCTGCTCTTGCCTTAGGTTTCGGTACCGCCTCATACTCTCAGGTTCCAGCTCTGAAAACATAACCCAAATAAAACATTATGCGTCATTTTTTAACAACTGTAAAATACGCTACACCACGTGTTGCATAAAGGGCTTCGTTGAGGTTCAATGCACAATTTCAGGTCTAGGTTATTTTATTAATGAAAGATACAGTGAAAGAAAAATAAAAGAGATATTATGTCAGCCTAATGAGTTCGGTTTGTGAGTTCAACTCGCTTAGCCAAATTCTATTGTTGGACATGCACCATACAACCCGTTGTTGTCTACATAAAAATGTAAACCAAAGTGTTAAGTCTACAGAAGAAATATTTCAAACTATATCCTTCCAAAACGGTATATTCACATTGTAGTTCATTAAATTGTGTTTAATATTAGCTTTTGAATATTGAAATTCTGCATGCCAAGTCACGATTAAATAATTATGTTACATGTGAGTTTTTTACGTATATAGACGAATAGGTATGTGTTTCTATCTTTTACTACGCGAAGCTATGAAAATAAAAACATAAGAAAATGGCACATAGTCCTGTAAGGACCTTAGCGCTGCTAACGGAGTGACAGGATATTCTGGATGGGTAATGTTAGGGGTGGGGCATCCTCTCGACATCCATGAGCAGAATTAGGGCACTAATCTCAAGTAATATCATCTCGGAAGAAGAGGAACCCAGCTCTGAACCAGCTTCTCCAGCTAAAGCAGGCAAGGGGTGGCACATCCTTATGCCTAGGCTACCAAGACCTTTGACTCTTCGGGAACGAATCCCACAAACTCCAGCAGTCATCTCCTGCAGTAGACATGCGGAGATAATTTGCTATTGATTACCCTTGTGCCTCTAATAACGACATTTTCGGTTTGTGATGTGTCGCACTGATATCTAAAAGTTTGCCCCGGGTTTAAGTGCCACCACCGTTTTTT
>NW_025785401.1:0-20165 GCF_021130785.1 Homalodisca vitripennis
TTTTTTGCACCTTGAACAGTTCTTTTGACCTTCCATTTGTATAGAAAAAATCTTGTTGAGCTTTCTCAGATTCATATTCCCATAAAAACTTGTCCGGTTATTTCTTCATTATTGTAAATCTGTTTATACTATAAGTGACAGGATCCTGTGTTATTAATTGTGAATAGATCACAAAGATGTTCTCTTGACCAATTGTGTCGTATATTGTTGTTCGAAAATGTTTGTTTTTTTACTATCAATTCTTAACATGATCATCGACTTTATATATGTTATTGTTCGTGTGAAGTTCAGGTGGAACATACTCCGTTAACCTGTCTCTAATTATGCTCTTTTTCGGCTTCCTTAGCCTTCGTCTTTATAGGATTCATTTGGATGGGTCTGTTACAGTAGCGGTTTATTTCTTGGACGAGTGCTTGAAGAATAGCGAGCTTTTATAGTTTTTCTAGTATTCTCAAAAAAGTTACTTTCAGTCTCTCTCCTTGTTGAGATTCTGTTTGTTCGTCTCTACAATACTTGAGGTCCTCTTTCGGTTTCAGGATGATAAATCTTAATGTTGTATTGCCTCAAAACATTATTAAATTCTTTATTTTTTAAGACTCTAAACCCTTATCTGTATGAAGTAGATTTGGTGGTTTTGTGATTGATCTTTATCGCGTCTTTTACTAGTATTCTTAGAATGCTTTTTGAAAACACTCTTTACCCTGTTTTTTTTCTTTTGATAGCTACTTGACCAAGCATCATTTTGAGATAGTATCAAATAAACATTTAATCATATACTTAAAATCCATCATTTTTGATCTGGAATAGTTAGGACATTATAACCTAAATCTGCTTGCCCATAAATCGTCAATTCCTAATGTTATAAATTTTTCTCTTTTATAAACTTTTTTTCGTACTGGTGTCATGAATTTCTCGAGCTTCATATCTCTATCTCATCTTTAGTCTTCACTTCTTGGCTTAACAGGTTTTTGGATTTGGATTCATTTATTAATTTTTACTCTTATTTTGTCTTACCAATTTTGAACATTTTGCTGCAATTCTTATACAATCCGTTTTGAGTTTGAACGATTTTAGAATCACTATATTTTTTCGTTTTTTTTTCTTTGAGCATTTGTGGCAGTGAATCAAATCATCTTCCATTTTACATGTCAAAAGTTTTACCATGTTTAGGTGGTTAAAATCATCTTAATATATCAGATGTTTTGCTTCCATGTTTTTATAGCCATAATAAGGTACTGTATCGATCTTATTTTCGTAGGGACAAATTCTGCTTATACATCTTTAGCGTTCAGTGGCCAGCTTTGTTTATGTAACAGGTGTACATACTCATGTTTATAACTTTTGATGACTGTCATCTCCCTAATTTCTTTCCTTTATCTTCGAAACAGAACATCTCTTCTAAGTTTTCGATATTTATTGTTTTTATTTACAACGCTTCTCTTAATTCCTTTACACCTAACTGGATTTTTTGTCTAGATATTTGTACGAGTACATCTTAGACCTTAAACCACATATTTCTTCTAAATACTTCGCTATTTAACTCATCTTTGAATTTCCCCTATTACCTTCTATATTTTTAGTAGTGAAAACATTCATGGATCTTTTGGATATATCACTCTGTAATCAAAGTCCATTCTATATTTTCTTTAATAATGTTGTAAGGATCACGTTTTAATTTCTAAAGGAAATAACTGTCTGTATCCAATGTAACACAGATTCAAATCCTGGATCAAACTTCTTTTAATTTGGTTGTTAATAAAACTTCGTACATTAGCAATTTTGAGAGGTCGTGAAACTCGAAAATCCTATGTAAATCGGGTTTGTATCAATTTTAACCTTTTGTTTGTACATGGGGACTCCTGGCTATATAACCAGTTGGTCGTCAAATGATCGTTTAAAGCATTGTGAAATATTTGTTTTCCCTTAGCTTGTTTTCATTGAAAATTACTTCATATCATTTCTCCCAAGACTGCAATAATAGCTCACATCTGTGTTCATCACATCTGGTTTTTCCATAGGTAGTTTTTCCATAAAAACTGAGTTTGTTATCATGCAGCTTATAAAAGTCCTTTTATCAAAAGTCACGCTTGTAGCTTTTGGTTTCTCATGTTTGGTGGTTATAAATCAATGTATTCTTTCCATAAAAAGGCTGTCTGATCGAATGCACATAACTCCTATTCACCATGTGTTCAAAATCTCATACCTTGTTTCCAAAATGAAGACACTTCAAAATTTCTTCGAATTGAAACAACGTATTTCAGTTTTAATAATATGTCCAGTAGAGTTGTGCAAAAGTTTTTGTTTTTAATAAAAACAACATGTTCTGGAGCCAAGAGGTAAATCCCGGATTGCTTGATGTTCGTTGTATACATTATTTGTATGGACTATTTCGCTAAGAAAAATGTCAAGCTCTTCGAGAATATTATTGCCATAGTTTTCGTCACCATGCGTTGAGTTTCCAATAATATTGGTTCTCTTTCCATTCTGCTGGTTGTATACGAGTTTTAAGGTCCATTCCAGCCACTTGATATCTCGTTATAACGTGCAGTAAATTTTGCATAAAGTCCATACCCATTAAAGGTTGTTTGTCAATCCGACGTACAACCAAATAGTTTTTCGGGCTTTGTTCTTAATGCAACAAAATTCTTTTTAAAATATTTTTGTTAATTATGCTTTCACCATTATCGGTTTAATACACTGAGAAAATGCCTCCCGCGAATACCGTTTGTGTTCGACACATCATCAAATACATATTATAATTCAACGTAAATTTAATTTGTGCTAATTCTATCTTCAGTTAATTTTATTAAATAAAAAAACATAGCATCCCATGCAAGGACTGGGATGCTGGTTAGATAGTTGTGCTGGATCCAAATGTTTATAGCAATTCAATCAACAAATATTCCTAAAAATTTTCAAAGATATTCAGCGAGCTAAGTAAAAACCATTCTTGAATGTTGATAGAGTATCGGAGTAAATTTTCCCTAGATTTTTTACATTTTAATTGTGTTTCCAATACATTTAAGTAGTGTTGTAAAATCCTTTCTTCCTCCTCAGATATTGCTCTCGTCTGTCCAAAAGTGGAATAGAAAATCTTGAATATTCCCTCAATTACTTCTGTGTATTTTCAATCTTTTTTTCAATACTGTCCCTGATAAATTCATAGGGGAATAATATTTTCCTTTTTCCCAGAAAGAAAGTTTTAAAAAAGATTTCTTCTTGCGTCATTTGGCATTGTCTTATCTATTAAATTGCAGTTCAATGACACTATCTTGTATAAAAATGATTTGTATGTTTGAAATCATTCTCTCTTTTTGAGGTTTTTTAGCTAACTTTTTTCTTAGTAGATCGATGGCCCATTAATCTGAAACGTATCCCCCTACGAAACGAAAACTTGATGAAACTTTCTTTTGGTTCTTATCATCTTCAAACTCCATACCCAGAGTATCCAGAATCTTTACAGAATAAATTTATTAATAATTTTTCGTCTGTGTTTGCAATTCAAAATCAACGTTATTCCAATATTGTTTATAGCCAATTCTTTTTTGTATGTACAAAGGTAGTATCGTAACGTTAGCTTCATATCTGTGACAGAAAACTGGGAATATTTTGAGGAAAACCTTGAGATTTCCAAGTATACTAAGATAAATGAGCTGAACCTCTAAAGTTTAGCCTTGTTAAAATGACAATGATCTCGTACTTTTTGTTCGGTGTTTGATGTATCAAAACCCTCACTCATTCACAAAATATGGACAAAAGACTAGAATTTTGGTACGCTAATTCTTCTTCTTCGGTCAATTTCATAGTTTTTTAGTTTTTAGAATTATACTTTTTAGCTATTTATTTGTGATTATTGGGTATTCGAAGCTCTATCAAATAACAATTTTTGCAGGAACATTTTTGGCAAATCGTTCTTCATTTCTGTATTTTGCTCTATAAAATATAGGTTTGTACATGCGATTTGTCACATTGACACTAAATATAGAGTAATAACCATAAGGAATGTGCCTTTCTGAAATCTTGGTTGTAATCGACTTTTGGCCGGATTGTTTTTTGGCATGTGAGAATCGTTACTCTAATATGCTTTCAAAATCCATATTAAATAACGTAAGGGAATGAGAAAATTTCTTTTGATAATTAATAAAAAAATAATGTTTGTTGGTTGTTTTGACCTGCAAACGGCATAATTGGCTATACAAACTTCGTGATTTGGTTTAACAAAATTTCGTATAGTGGGTCTGTTTAAAAATCTCCAGATTGTGTAGAAATGGCTTTTAAACATCTTCTGCATAGAAATTTTTTATTTTTCTACACTTAGATATACTGAGAGGAAAACGAGCTTATTTAAATCTGTTATCAAAAACATAATGAGATTTGTCATCTTGTTTATACAATACCAATACAATCGAATTTCTTAAACTCGGCATCATAAATTTCTGAAATTTGTAACGGAAACAAATATGTGAGTTTTTTACATCAAAAACCTATAGGAACCATTTTACAGACATTTTCGGGATATTTATACTTTGCTAGTACTGCTTTCCGCTTTTTCTCAAATAATTGTAATATCTTTTAAAGGGGACATTGGGATACTCGAAACCTGAAAATATCTCGTCATTTACAAATTTCGCGTATTTGCCTTTGCTCTGTCAGCATTCTTTTCAGGTTTGTTCAATTGCGCATCCGGAATAGATATAAACAAATACAGAAATCATTCTCTTATTGTTTGATATTTACACAAGCTTTCTTTATCTTTGATTTTCTTTGGCAAATCGGAATATATGTATCACTGCGTTTCCATTATTTCGTGTTTAATTAAGGCTCAAATACTAGTTGTTTGCAGCTTTTAATATAGGTCCATCCAGAACCCTTATTTGGATTGATTTGTCCATGTTACTCGATGGTGGTTTAATTTTATTAAAATTGCTTAGTAATAAAGTTCGTTTTACATCCAAAGATCTCGTCTGCTTTGTATAGTTAAAAGTACATTGGACAAAGTTTGTGTTTCATCCGGTTCACTAAAGAGTTCGTTCGTAATTCGCCATTCTAAAAGAAGAGATATCCTTTACTATTTTTTCACAGTTTTCTTGTAATTTTTACGTTAAATTAAAACTTTTAATGTTCTGGGCGCAAAATAGAAAGATATTTGTAAATTGACATGAAATTGTCGTTCAAATTTGTTTAAAATTGTATGTGCATTAAATAGGACCAATGTATTGAGGATTTAAAAAGCTTCTACATCAATGATATTTTGCCAGGGGTTCCTTTTTCTCCATTAAGAGTTTTTGGTCAATTTCTTCTTCTGCGATCAGTTTCAGGACTTAGTTTTTGTTATCGTTTGTTTCAATGGACAATTCTCTCAGCGATTGATTGAAGTTTTTTCATCTTTAAATAGATTGAGATCTTTTTTTACTTTCCTTAAAATTTTTTCGTTAGTTCACCAGTGCAAATTTTTCTATTATTTGTACATCGCTTTCTCGTGACCATCGATTTTTGATTCGTCTTTAGCCCAAAGTCCTCAAATAATTTAGTTCTTTATTTATAAATTTCTTTGTTCTTCAAATTGGATTTTTCGACTTATAATGTCCGGGGTTAAAATGTAATCGTTCGAGAATACATCTTTTTTTGCCCGCAGTACGGGCAGGATTATCTTTGTTCCTCTCCATTTAAATTAGGGAAAATTTGTAATCCGCTGCCGAAGTTTTACTTTTTAGTAAAAATATCTTTTTACTAAGCGGAAAAATAGCAATAATTTCAGTAGATTTTCTAAGGAGTTTTTATCAAAAATTTGAATAAAAAATCAGCACAATTTATGGTTGAACAGCCTTTGATTCTGTCTATTTTATTAAGAATAGAGAAAATTTGTTTTAACTAACACTTTGAAATTAGTACATGATTTTTTTTACCTAAAATTTGAATACAAATCAGCACAATTTATGGTTAAACAGCCTTTGATTCTTCTATTTATATAGGAAAAATATTTTATTTAGGGAGATTTTTTAAATTTCAATTTTGTAGTGATTTTTCGAGAAAATTAAATCGTGTCAACAATTATTCATTCTTCTTTAAATAAGCTAAAAAATTCGCATATAATTAGAGGAAATTCAGGTAGATTTTCAGGATTTTTTCTAAAAAACTCTATGTATATATGCACTTTAAGAGCTGTGGGTTTTGACCCTAAAACACAGTTTTTTAGGGTCAAAAAACCCCGGTTTTTTGTGTATTTTGGAAGTATAGTGTTGGATTTTTCACCTTATATTCAAGTGTAGTAAGTTCACCGTTACTTTTTTTTTTCTATTGTAAATAGCGCAGTCTGTTACAAGAGTTGAATCAAGGTTGGTGATGTTAATCATTCCAAAGAAGTACATGAAATTAATAGAAATTAGAAGAAAATTAATGAAATACCAACAAATTGTGAATTTTCGGAGAAAATGAAAAGATAAAGTTCCGGGTGTTTACCAAAATAATTGCCTGAGTTGGAAAGAAATTGGTAAAGTACGACTTGCCAAAACAGATCTTTTGACTGTTTTTTGGTGATGAAAAATAAAAGATTAAAGAATTGAACAAAAAATGAAAAATTACACTTGGTTGATTACTGGAAAGAAGACCTAAGTTAAAGAGTAAAGACAGTTGTTACAATTAACTTCGTGGTAAATTAAAGAATTTCGTGAAGATGTCTCATACTGGATTTTTTTCATTAAAACAGGCTTTAGAAATTAGAAGCCTACAATGAACAGCTTAAAACAGCTTGATCAGATTCGGTTAAATTTTTTCATTCGTGAGTTTACAGATTAGTTTTATTGTGTCCCTTTAAAACAGGTTAAATTTTACATTGATATTTCTCTGGACTGTCCCAAAAGTTGAAGCTAGAACCCTCACATTCAATATCTAGCTGTTGTGTATATCACAATCATTTAACTTTATTAATCGTGTAGGCGTTGTTAAACATTTTATAAGTATTAAATCCTAAATTGCGGAATACCTTGAACATTTTACCACAAAACACTAAAATCTAATAAGGAAAATATATTTTCAGGTTCTAAAAAGATATTAAATATAATTTATTTATTATCATACACGTTTTATAACAAAAAATGAAAATTCGTATGTCATCTAACATAGTTTTACGAAAATTATATTATATTTTCTGTATCCTTGCTGTAAAGTGAGTTTTATATTTTTTATTTACATTGTAAACTTCAGAAATGTATGGTGATTGCAAATTGCTTTTAAGTAAACTACCAATGGATCAATACCAAATACCGTATAAAAGGGACTGTTTGTAAGTAAACTGTGAATTTTTAAAGCGAAATAAACTAATCTAATATGGTTTTACCAGCACGTTGAGTTTTCTCTAAGGTTTAAACGATACAGTATTTATTTTTCGTATGAAACTACATTTTATGCTACATTGTACCGTTACTCGGCATAACTTCTGGCATTAAGATGATACAAACCCACGTTTTAAAGTTTAAAATCACACACAGAGTCAGCAAATTAATATATGGGCGGGAACTTTACATTATCAAATACTAGGACCATTCTTTATGTATGGTAATTAGAAAGTGGAATTTTATCATGGCATGATGCAACATGGAATAATTCCAGCACTCACATTTGTTCTGAGCCCTCGGTTTCCTAAACATTTTCTTCCATCAGGCTGATGCTTCACCTCATTATAAATATAAGGTTAGGGAGAGTACTTGGACGTAACGTGCCCTTTAAGAATGGATTCGAAGACGAGGATCCTTTTTCAGACTTATCCCCATAAAGATATCTTTCTTTGGATATATCTAAAAGACAAAGTATACCATAATCATTCCCAAGATTTTTATAAATCAAATACTACTAGAAGCTCAAGGGATTCCCTCGCAATATACAACACGCAGTGTCAGCTCATTTCCTGGTGACCCCAAGGTCAACAGTCTGTTTTCACCAGTACATGAATAACATTATTGGTTTTAAAGACAAAAAAATCTAATTTGGTCTTTGGAACTGTGTGCTGTAGACATAAATAACAAAAAAAACTAATTTTCTCTTCACGAATAATACACAAGCTTACACTAAAAATGTTTTATAATTTAAATAGGCCACAGTTTTAGTTATTCTGATGAGTTTCGGTTTAAGACTCATAAAAACATTTAATTTGCCTCTACTCGAAAATATGCTCCCATTAAAACTTTTCCTCTGACTCCGTACGTAGACTTTGGCCGTCAGCCTGGTCATTGTAGCACCGAGTATAGTTGTCCACAAAATACGAATTATAATAGATTCCGTGTGCACTAACAACATGTAAATTTTGCAATTCATTTTAAAATGTTTTGAATACAATTAAGCCGTTCCGGGATTTAATTGACCAGACCCTATATCCTAATATTATAAACTATGAAAGGATGTTTATTGAGCATTATACTGTAGAAGTAGTGGGCTATAAATTTTCTATAAGTTTCTGGTTTTGGTTATGGTTTAAAAAACAACTGAATATCAAACATTTTACGAATACTAACAATAATATAGCTACATTTAGAAAAGAGTTTCGGTTATATTGGTACGACAAGCGTGTAGGAACGGAAATTATGAGAAGTTTATCGACCCAGAACTCATTTTGTGGAGGTGAAGCTGCTTATAGTGGCCACACCACCTCAAGAGCACGTATACCATTTCCCTGTAACCTATTTATCGTGCAGCTGGGAAATACCACACATACCTCCTAATAAAAAGCTAGAGCCGAGCTAAGCTTTATGTACTTGGCAATGTGTTCTAACTCTATATAAACCTTTCAGCCCGCTTAAAGCTCGCTGAATACCGTAAAGTTACGTGCTCTGAAAATTAACTGTGTTGTGTAGTACAAAACTTAGGGTATTGAATTAATATTGAACAGTAAGCAAAATTAGTCATCGTTTAGGATAAACACAATTTTTTAACGCACTCTCTGCCAGAAATTGAATAGTATTTCTAGCTATATAAATTGTTGATTTCGGGAATAAAATGTTACCATAAAACTATTAAATCTTCATCATCCACAACAACATTATGAAGTTTGTACTTAACATAACAAAATCAGTCACAAATAAAATAGCATAAAATACAACATAACATTAAGTTTTTTTCACTTTCACTTCGTTAATAATTCGGTGATGAACAGTTTATATTGGCCATGTTGGATGTTCCAGCAGTACATATGATGTTTTTACCTTGAAAAGTGCTTAAGCAACAGTAAAATGTAAAAGTAGTTACCAACTTTTATGAGAATCTCTACTATAAGCTTAGTTTTTTCATACTACACCTATATCTGGCAATAATAATTAGTTACATATACATTCAATACTCTTGTAATACAACTTTCAATCATCATAGCTAATATTTTAAGTTTTTTTTAATTAGATACGAAAGATAACTTTGTTCTTTCTTAGAAGCGCCACCTGAGTCTGTAAGTGTTTTTATCAGTGTAAAGTGATGCTAATTTCAACAAATTAGGACATTTGGTATATTTGTTTTTACATCATGTATTGAAGGCTCCAAATTTCCAAATTCCTATTGGCGTTCTCGTCCAATAATTATTTTTTAAATAGCAGAAATTCATAGATCAACCTTTTTACCAGCTTTTTTTAATGAAACTGAATATAGTGAAGTAATTAAAGAGTCCAAACAATTACTGATCTCACCCTCCAGGTTCATTTGTGTTAGATACAAACATCCTGACTGTGGATATTCTCTGTTATGCGACTTACTCACTACGCACTGCACAAGTAAAAGATAAAACTAATTTTCGTCATATTACGGTTCCTGAGATTCTGGTACAGAAGGGTTAAATGAAGTGTTCATCACAGTGAATATTTTCCTTAAGTACACTTCTACCTTAAGACCAACGGGTAATATTCTCTTTAAATAAATTCAAACGCGAAAAGATTAATTATAATTCTCCAAATTGAAGAGTTATGGATGATTTCTTGCTACATACTCATAGAAGTAGTCAGTAATTTATAGTAATATCTCACCATCTATAACATCAGCAAAGTTGCCAGTAACTTCCAAATAGGAGTATATAAGTGTCCAGGATTAGTATAATAGGATATGAAGGGTTGCATTGACAAAGATTTCCTCAGTTGAAATTACGTGTGTTCTGGGAATGTATATGAATACTTAACCTTCCAGACTATCACAGTAAGTGATGGAAACTCGATCATAGATACTGAAACGGAATAACTAAAAATCACTACAAGACGACGTACACAAAGATACATACATGAAGTTTCCACACCAATTGATAAGAATCCCATACTTATCCGCATGTATAATACAGTGATTGGCGCTTACTCTTCTAGAAAATACAATATAAATGCTAATAGAGTCATGCTAATGCGAATAAAACACATGTTAGGATTGTATAGAGTGAAATCTCTTATTAAGATTCAAAGGTAATAAATAGTTTTAGTCAGAGTCGTCTCAGCTGCTTATGGAATCTGATGATCTGGAGATTCAGTGTTCTGAGCTTTTGACCAATATAAACTTGACAATATGATTACACGACCACCAGAGTAAGGGGGCTGTGTAAGATTAGATAATTCGTTCATAGCTTTAAGGCGCAGGAGTTAAGTGATGTAAAATATGGAGTGACAAGGGATCAAGCTCTGTTTACATTATTTATTGAACTCCTATTTTCATGTCTTTCTTGTTGCCGTTTTCTTTATTTTTATTAATGCAGCACAATATAAATAGTAATATAAAATTTAGATAAAAGTCTACTATCCATAATTTGTACCAGTAAATCTATTTAAGTATAAGGTTTCAATCCTTAAATGCCTACTTTTTAAGACCTCTGAACTCTCCTTTATTTGTGTCTAAATATCATCATCACGTAAATGTATGGACATTATGATTACAGAATTGACGTGCAGAATTGACCTTTTTTGTCTTAGCTTTCAAACCTGAAGAAGAGAAGAGATATTATTTCTCGAAACTTAAGTTTTTCAGTTTTGGTATCATAATGTTAAATTTCCGAAACTAATTTATCCTTTCAATTCACCTACCGGAAATTTTAGTTTCGGTTAAATTGTATTATTCTTTTCCATAATGATCTCAGAAGCTTATAAAAATAAGCAAGTATAAAACATTATTCATGTCTCACACATACTTAAAAAGTTAATGTTTAATCGCAGAATTAATGTTATAGAAGCATTCATCAAGAGACACATTTAATTAGGAACAGCTAGTTCAATTCAAGAGATTTTTATTAATCGAGCTCCCCATTATCCAGATATTTATTCCAACCAACTGAATTCCTAACTTAATTCAATTTAAAGGTAATTACTAGTCTTAGCTTTTCTTTTCATTCCAGTCCAAGAACATTTTTTAATGTGGTAAAATAAATTGTTAAAAATCGGTTGAGTTGCCGAAATGGCTGGTTCCAACCGCAAAACGCACGATGTGAATTGTAAATAAAACAAAAACTGTATCAGAGAATGAACTGATATTTTTTTTTGTGTAATGGTAGAAGGATCTATGGCAATTATGTGAGAAAGAAAATATCGGCCAAATGCTATCCACGGGCGGCTTCTGTGGCATACCTCTAATCCGATGGTCGATATTTTCAATGACTCTGAGACTGAATTGAGATTCAATGTTATTAATATGCCAAACTATCTCATCCTTTTGACTTGAATTGTCCTTGGCTTGGAAAAAATTCAACGGTGCCAAATCACATGATTCATGGGTGGGCCAATTAATATCGCCCACGGACGTGACGTTTTCCTTTTTTTTTTTTGCCTGTGTGCCAAGTGGCACCATCCCGTTGGAACAACATATCTTCTAGGTCCATATCCTCAATTTCTAGCCACAAGAAGTCCGTTATCATCTCGCGATAGCGAACACCACTCACGGTAACTGCTTGGCTGACTTCATTTTCGAAGAGGTACGGCCCGATCCCATAAGCCGCACCAAAAAGTCACTCTTTTGTGGATACATCCACTTTTCAACACTTGTGGATTTTATTATTTGCCCAAATGCGCCAATTCTGCTTCTTAACGAATGCACTGAGGTAGAAGTGTGCCTCGTCGCTGAAGATGAATTTCTTAGTAAAGTCATAATTCACTTCTGTCTGTTCAACTGAACATTCGGCGTATTTACGACGCTTTGAAAATGGTCAGTAGACTTTAGCTCTTGAGTCAATTGAACCTTGTAAGAGTTTAAATTTAATTCTGTATTCAACATTTTCATCAATGTGTTGGTGAGATGTTCAATTGTTGGCCACGACAACGAGTCGAGATGGCGGCCACTTCTGCCACACTATCGTAGTTACCAAACGAACTGGGCGAGCACGCAAGTTGTTTTCAGATTTCTTGCAGATCCGGTTTGCTGAAAAATTTATACACAGTGCTCCCGATTGTGGACACATTTATCCGATAAATGTTTACCGAAATCTCTAAGTGCACGAAATGCATTTTTATTTTCAACGACCATTTTGGAAAAAAGGTTTTCAACAATCTTCACGCGCTGCTTGATTGTGTATCTCTTTCTATAGTTACATTTGTCAAACAATTAAACAATGAAACGTCAAATTAATTTGGGCAAGCATCTTGACGCTAAGTCGTGACTCACAATTAACATCGTGCATTATAGTTGGACCACTCGTTAATGTTTTTTACACAGACTGTTAGCAGCTGTCATGCATCTTAGAGCCAACTTCCTCTGTATAAGCATACAACCTGGGCTTGTCTTAGAATCGAAAGCGATTTTTTCCTAAACAAAGGAGTTTATCATAGGTCACGGTAGTTTTTCCGGAGTTCGAAATAAGAGGGTATTGAAAGGTTAAAAATATGAAACTATATTTTTTCTTCAGACTATATATTTCCTAGTTTTGATACACTCCTTTTGGAGTGTGATATCTACCTGATGACTAACTAAGGGAAATCACAACCCATCTTTGGCTATTGTGAACTTTTTTACAATAATGCCTGTAAGTTACCTTATTTTTGTGCAAAAATTCATCACTTTACTAACTGAGCAAGAAATTTGTATAAACCCAAAAAAGTTAAACTACGTAATTTAATTACCTAAAAAGATAATTATTTCCATTTTGTCTTTGAAAAACGTCTTATAAAATTATTGTGTATTAAACTAAATATTTTACAATAAAAAAGAGATAACCATTTTACTATGTTTGTATATTCTTAATCTACATTTGAACGTAACAAAAAAAATTTAGTACTGAGTATGTTCAATTCGACTAGGGAATTAATGATAGCTACAATGTAATAGAATAAAAAACGTGTAATTAACAGGGTGTTAGTATTTTTAGACACATCTCCAAACGTCTAGATATATGTAAGTTAGTATCCAGTTATAAAGATACTGAAAGTCACAACTGTAAGAGTCGGTATATGGTTAGCTGATGGCAATTTAATATGTATGTCCGTGTGTCACACACAGGCAGGTTTTAATCACATGAATTAAATAAAAATAAATGTCTTTCATGTAGGAAATTTCTCTATTTATTTCAAGAAACCCCTTTTTGTCTTGTTATACTGTACAAATTGGTTCTCAGTTTCTAAATTATAAAAGAATTTATGTTATTCAAAAATACTATTTTTCACTGCATTATTCTCAATGGAACTTTGAAACTAACTATGTGTAAGCCTACATAATTCTTTAATTTATAAAGAAGAATATATTGTAAGAAATCTAATTATACTTTATTATATTGAGTCTTTTCTAAGTAGCTTGAAATTTACTATGAAGTATACTAGGTGTATTTAATATATTTTATATACATTTATATTTAATACACTATATGGGCAGAATGGTGTATTTAATGAGTTCTGAAACAACGATTTGCGGGGCCAAAACTATAAACTATTACCAAATATTAAACACATGAATATTTACTCACATTTTCTACAAATAGCAAAATCATAATTTTATAGCGTTTTATTTTACAACTCCGCCACACCTGAACTGGGATCTCTCACATGCTGGGCGATCCAACTTTTCAAACTAAAAGCGTTCACATTTTTAAGGATTCTTATTGATCACTTCGTTATTTAGCTTGTTTACTTTTGACATGAGTTGAAGTAATAAGATACAGAATAACCGTGTTCAGAGAAGAACCAAACACCTATCATGCGACTTAGAATTGATAAAATGTATACAATCAGCGACAGTTCAAATAAAAATTAAATTAAACCAATAAATATTGATTCATATAAATACATTATTGATTAATTAATATTTAAATATATATATATATATATATATATATATATATATATATATTTCTTTATTGCGTGCAATTCCAATTGATAACAATATTTTTCAATCCGTACAATACATTCGATCCTGAAAAGTCCTGACCAATAGTACGCATTTATCAAATAATATTTTTAAATTATGAAAGTTGTGAAATGTGATTCACAGACAGAATCTAATTAACACAACAAGGTCAATATACAAAGAAGTTCTGTTGGCTTCGTTGCACATTGTAGTGACTTCAAAGGAAACCATTTTACCTCAGTGAATTTCTACCCAGTGGTGTAATGTTTTGTTAATTTATTCATTAGAGTACTGAAATCATTAATACTGTTAGGATATTTAACGTTTAAAAACTAATACAATATTTATTAATTACTTATTTGATAATCACTGAATACTCTATATGATGAAATAAAGTAAGGAATGTTTTATGAAATTATTTTTTTATATCCATAATTTCTATGGCGTATCTGGCAAACTCAAGGTTTTAAAAATTCCGAGGACTATAGTTACACATTTTATCAACTTTTGTAAGTTACTTATTTTTTAACATTGCAATAGATCTCAATAACCGTTAAATCAACACATATAAGACTATAAAAATGGATCATTGTTTATTTGGTGCAACCACACCTTAATCATTGTATTTTGCAAGCTAAAAAACGTGTTCTATATTATTTTCATACTCGCTTTTGTCTGTTGACTCAGGTATACCCCGGCATGTCTACCTCACCTGTTACCATCAATTAACATCCTGCGGTATACATATCTAGAACTACAATGATTAAATAAAAAACTATTCGCAATTAAAAAAAAAACTCTTAGGTTGCTGGCTATACAGAGTTAAGAACCTCCTTTTAAGTGTCAAAATCAACGAATCCATATACTTTCACCTCAATCGTTTTGTCTTTTTCATGTGTTTTATACAGTAGGTTGAAAAGGCGCCTGTTTTATGTTTTAACAGATAATACCAAATACCTTATTTATTACGTCTTCGATTACCATTTTTTAATTAAATAGAGAATTTATTTTTTGTTAGAAGTATTACCTTTCTCTTTCATCCTAAAATTAAAATTCAGTCCCTACCCTTCTTTCTTGGAAAGTGTAATAAACTCCTTTAATAAAATCTTAGTAACTACCAGAATTAATATAGAGAAAACTCCTCAGACTGTAATTTTGTTTTTCTTTATTAAATACTACAAATTATTAGAATTATTAAAGGTGAACTTAAACCAACTTAAACCCTACCCGTTATACTCTTTGGACTATTCAACAAATTAGTTTACTTCAGACCTTATAAGATTCATAAAAGAATATTTAAAACAATTTTACTGAATTGTCAAAAACTATTTAATTACTACTGAGTAAAACAAAGTTTTATATTATGTATTGGAAGTAAAATAATTATTAATTACAAACTGTTTAAGTGTGTATATCTTACCTTAATAGTATGAGTTTTTTTAATCAAAGTCGTCTATTCAATTAAATAGACCTCTGTTTTAATGAGTTTCCTTAAAATAAAAAAAAAAAAAGATAAAAAAGATATTTTCTACGAAAGCTCTACCATTTTATGTTCTCAACTGACATATGTAGCACTTTTTGAGAGATATCATACATTGCACAAATGTAATGTGCGGCTGGAAACACATCATTTCAAACTTAAATTGACAATTTATCCCATTTGAAGGCTCAACTCAAATTGGATTTTAAACTTGTGCGTTACATCTTTCAGTCAAGAAGACTAAATGCCCTCATTAACTGTGCTTCGTAATTTAGCAACTTATGTATTATTGAATTCAAACATGAATTTGATACATTACATATTTATATCATATTACATCATTTGGTCAAAAAAAAATTCTTTCTGTTTGTTTCGCACGACTAACCTGTGATATAAAAGTCCAAGATACATGAAACCCGAGACATAGGTTCCTCTTAGTTCAGGGGAATAATGCTATCCATTTTGTAGGTTCAAACGACAAAGGGCAGTCCGATGTTCCCTAATACATCTGTGACCTACTTCTTTCGTTCCCGATTCCATCAGGTCCTTCGGATTAAATAAACTTGTTGTATCGGTTTATTTTTTTAATAATTGTACCCATATTAATAACATTTCAATCCACTGCTCTAAGCAATAGATTTTAAAATAGCCATCTTTGTTTCTTCTGTTTTTAAGAATTCAGAAAAATAACAAATTTTCTTAAATTGGTTTATAAAATTTCATAAGTATGAGTAATTTGTAATACTAAATACGCTATTTAAACATGCTATTATACTTTGGTATTAATTGTTATATAGGTCTGTACAAGTCAATGTACAGACCTATAAAGTAAATTCAAAATTTGTGACTATCTTAAAATTGTAATCTTTTATGTCACGAAAACTGTTTTTCGTTGTCTAAGTTTTTAGTTACAAATTAACTCAAAATACTTAGAATGTTATTATAAATAAATTGACCCACAACCTCAATTTATTAAAACAAACAAAAACACACACCACACACACACACACACACACACACGCGCGAGCGCGTGAGCACGCATTGTGTTCTGAAACCACAAAAAGTATTCTAAAATTGGTATATATTTTAATAATCGGATAGGTAATACTTAAGAATCTTAAGGTAAAAATGTTTAACTTTAACTTCAAAAGGGTAAATGGGCTAAACATTACGAAATAAACATGTAGTAAACTTCTTTGTTTAATTGTTCTGTAATATTTCGAAATTGGCCGTTATCAATAAATATTTACAAAATATAATACATATATATGGTTTCTTAATAAAAATTTGCCGTTATTCTCGTATTTACAAAATATAACACATATATAAAGTTTCACAATACAAATTTAATTTCTCCACTAGTTAACGTTTGATCTACTGCTATTGCTAATTTTAAAGTATTAGCACAAAGTTTACAAACGATTAATACAAATATATTACAATAAAATAGTAACTGATTGCTATATGATGTAGAAAACTGCGTTTATTATTTTACCTAGCAATAAATATACTCACACATATATAACACTACGGTTACAACCTGTAGGTAAATAAAAAATAATAAATTGAAAATGTCCAAAAATCTGTTAAAGCTAAATAACCATAAAGAAGAAAAGCGGCTTTTAACAAAAGTGCTCCATGATTACAAATGTAACTTTGTTTATTAAAACCCCTGAGAAGTTACATCATGTTCATTCGTTGTTACGTAACCACCTCGGGTGCTTTAATATTAAACATCCTTTCCTCGCAAATAAATACTTTATTACATAAAATAATTGCTGTTTACATTTATTTGTAATAAATCGTTTTTAGCAATTTTTACTTATTTTCCATGAAAATATTAATACAAATTTCCTATATTTAACGTTAGAAAAAATTGTATACTTTTTTATTTAAAACATTGTATAATCCTTTTTTCTAACTTATATATTCCCAATACTTTATTTGTTAGTTTTATTCCACGAACGTATCACAAAAACAAAAGAATCATACGTCACTACACTTTTTGAGGAACTATCAAGTTTAAAACCCATTACTCTGCATTGCTGAAGATTTTTAAATCAAAAAGTAAATTGAATAATGTATTAAATTAAAGTAATGAAATAAAAATCGTGGGCATGTTCTCCAAATAAATAGTTTTGCGCTAAATAATATTTACATTTTTTATTTTAAAAGCCACTTATTTATTTATGGACAGCAATTTAAACTTTTAATAAAAATATATAGACATTTATTGTTCTAAATTGAAAATTTCAGCAGATATCGCGACCATTGCCTTAGATTATTTTAGGATATACTTGAATCCTTTGTAAATTACTCCATTAAAATAAGTCACATTAAAACTGCATCGACTAAAAATTAAAACAATAAATGTATTGGGCAAAAAAATAAATGGAATGATAAGAACATGAAACCACAGAACCAAATATATTTTCACAGAACAATCTCAATTGTTGTGCAAATGAATCCCGACCAGTGAGTCAACCAACCCATTACACCGTGTTGTCTCTGTTTACTGTCTCATGTTACATCTGATCTAAATCAATAATTAGAAATAAGTGTTGAATTTTCTGTTTAAAAATATAATTAATTTTCTCGTAGTTACCTATTTATTAAAAGGTGTGTGTATATATATATAACCACTGTATCAAATAAATATAGGTAAATTAGCAACATAGCTGTTATATTTTTGTCATGATCATGGTATCATAACCTGGCAAAAAACTATAAAAAATAGTACTAATAACACGTATATGTGATATTATGTAAATTAGCTATAAATCTTTGGTAAAGTAAACGTAAACAGGAGTACTTACTTGATTTTTATATTTGTTGAAATATTGGGTTCTTTGTCTTCATTTTGCATTGAATTTCACATGTTAATCGAATAATTCAAATAAATATGTAACTCTTCTCTGAATATAATTATTTTTCCAATTTTCTAACTCGATTATTTTTCACTTTTTTTCATACTTATAATATGTACTTCTAACATGTCATTTATGACATGTTTTGTAAGAGATGTTTTGCAAAATTAGACTCCATACTGCTGGCATTGTTTTATTTTCAAACTTGTCTATGTTCATTAAATCGTAACTGAAAATTCGTCTTGTCTCAGCAATGTAAAAACTTTTTAACAATCACTGTTTTATAAATTCAATAATTGTTTAAAAAATCATTATGTTTTGTGGTTTGGTTTTACATTCATATATGGAGATAACAGCGTTGACGGTGTTTAGGTATCATTATTCACAATGCATTAGATGTTTCTTTATCGTCACTGGCGCAATCTGGAGGAAAAGTTAGATATTAACTGTTTTCTATCTGCATCACTACTGATCAAGCTATGATTTAAATTTAAATTTTCCAAAAATGTTACAGCCTCTTTGACGAACCTCCACTGAACTTGTCAACAGCTGTTAGTTTCAGTTTTAATATGGATTATAAAACTTAAATATTAACATTTTGACGTGACAACGTCTTAAATTAGGTTGCGGCTCGGAGTCACTCATGAAAAAGTGTAACGCCCCGGTAACGTTACGATGCCCGTCCAGTGGGTCCGCCGCACGGGATCCGCACGGGATAAAGCAGATAACTGTGGGTCCGCCGCACGGGATAAAGCAGATAACTATGTTTATTTGTGAAAATGTGGAGTGCTTAGATTCGTCCATTTACAACAACTACAACAATAAAGGTAAATAATTGTACACTGATATTTCATTATCGTAAACTATGATTGATTGATTAATTGTTAGATTGACACAAAAGTTGAGAAACTGAGTTTAATAGGTTATGTCATACTATTGACAAATGTTGATAGTGTTAAGTAAATTATTAGTTTAAATCACTCTGCAATCAATCGTAATTCAGTCGATTGAGAAGAAACAGCGCGTATTGCTAGTCAAACATTTAAAATAACAAATTATAACCTCTAACCTGTCATAACAGTGCGACCAAACAAACGAACTAAACCGACCAATCACCACGCGCGGAGTTAGAATTTAACTGTGTTTAACAAGAATTTAAAATTCCAATTTTAGTAAATGTTTTATTCAACTTTACCATTTACAATAACAAATTTTAATTAATTTCAAATTATGTACAATGTTTTAATAAACAAAATATATTTCTATAGTTAAAATTTGTGCAATTCTTATTTTCATTCAATTCCTTGTTCCTATTGTGCAATTTAATAATATTCATATCAATAAATATTCTACCGAGAAAAAGACGTTGTCACGTAAAATCTTCGCCCGTAAAACCGACTTTACAGGCAACCATAATTTTTTAGAAATAAAAAAATATTACAGGTAGTATTTCAGATCTTTTTCCTAATTTAAACCTTCCTCGATTTCAACGAATAATTTATGAAGTGAATTAGCCTAATTTTTCGTTCTCGAGATTACCGCTTAGCATC
>NW_025785402.1:0-21564 GCF_021130785.1 Homalodisca vitripennis
TCCTTTGCTCTAGGAAGAAATTTTTTACCAATTTCACCAATTATTATATCCGTTGTTCCAGGACTTATTGGTTCAACTATGGTAGAGTCTTCAATGATTCGAGGTCTAAATGGTGTTGAAGATGGTAATTTTGGCAATTCAAACTCAGATTCTGGTATCGAAATATCAGCAAATTGTCGTACAACTGGAACCAAATTCATTAAATTTTGATTATCGCTTAAAACATTTTCAATTTTGCCCTCAACATTTTTTATTGCAGATGTTACAGGTTGATTAATTTTTTGAATAAATTCTTGTTCTTTTTCATCAATTCGAATCTGTTCTTTAAAATTCTTTGATTAATTTCTTTTCGATTTGATCAAGTTTTTTTCGCTTCTTCAGAAGTTACGTTCGCCATTTATTTAGGAAAATTTTGAAACGTAAACGTGGAACGTGAAAACGTGAACACGAAACGTGAACACGGAACGTAAAACGTGAACGTGGAACGTAAAACGTGGAACGTAAAACGTGAACGTGGAACGTAAAACGTGAACGTGGAACGTGGAAACGTGAACACGAAACGAGAACACGAAACGTGGAACGTAAAACGTGAACGTGAAAACTTTAAAACGTGAACGTGGAACGTAAAAACGAGAACACGAAACATAAACGTGAATGTAAAAACATGAAAACAACTAGATTATCACACGTTTATATTGGAAAATTTATTCAAATATTTACCACTTTTAGGCTTCAAAGTTAGATTAATAGTTAAAAATCCGTAGTCTTCCTTCCAAATTTTATCACATAACTCAATAAAGTGGTTAAAACTCATATCAGATCCCACATAATTGTTATAAATCTTTCTCGAATAGTGATCATCTTGCTTAAAAATACACAACATATTCAGGTTATTTCTTATAACTTGTTTATCAACCTTTGAAAAGCATTTGGGAAAGATAGATACAATGATATGTTTTTGTGACGAGACATTACGAAATATTCCTTAATAACGTCCTGATTTTCCAAAATACAATCATCAAAAAACGATTAACGAATTGGGTTTAACTTCGCTTACCGGAACTGATTTGTCCTCAGAAGCATTATATAAAAATGTGATTATTTTTTTGTGTATGGTTTTTCTCAATATTTTCAAATCTTTTCTTGTAATTTTTTATAGGCGTCTTGTTCCTAAAGAGTTTACTAAAAAACATTACAAATTGGAATAAGAAATCAACCTATTGTAGATAAATATTCAATAATAAAGTTGTTTTTTCCACATGCCACTTGAACCAACAAATTAACATCTCTGATTGAGTTGATCTTTCTTATTTTCTTCAAACGTTTGAAGTTTTATCTGATCCTTTTTGCTTTAAAAATTTTCTCCATTTAAATAGAAGATTTTCCATCTTGGAATGCAACGCTTGCGAAAATGAAAGCTGTTTCAAGTTGACTTCAGAAAGGCCTCTAAATTAGTTTTAAACTTGGAAACATTCCTATACACTTAGAGGATGAATCAAATTATTTTATCGGTTTAAGCGGTTGTTCTTCTGACAATTTTGTAATAAATATTAGTGAAAGTTCTCCTTATTGTATAGGATTTAGTGAGAAGTAACATAACAAAAATATTATGGTTTAAAACAAAGGATATTTTTCTTTCGATCAAATTAAAAAATTCCCTTAAAAAAATTAATCTGAAAACATGTAAACAATCAAATAAAATCTTTAAACTTTGACGAAAAAAACCACAGTTTTGATGAAAATGCAAAAAAATTATCTCTCTAATTAAATTACCAGTCAAGAATTAATGTTTTCAGCAATTATTGTAGAATTTGTTAGGGTTTGTTCAAGAAACTATTGAGCCAGAATCATGGTAATATTTAGGATAATAAAAACGCCCAAAACAAATTTAGACCGTTCGATGTAATTGAAGTGCACTGCAATCTCGTTTGAACCTAGTTTTTGAAAATTCATACCGAACATTTACACAAAGAATCTGAAATTTGTGTACACTTTTTCTACAAATGGTTGCTTATGGATCAAAAAATCAGTGAAAAAAAACCGAATGAAATCGATTATATTCCAAATTTAGAAAAAAATATTTAAAAGAATTCAAAATATCGTTCTAACTATACAAGACTCTGAGGGAAAATTTAGTAAATAATGAGAGTAAAACAACAATATATTTAAGATGGAAATAGGAATTAAAAAATGAGTTGATGATGGATGACCAAAATTCAATATTTTTACTTTAAAAAACAAGAGTCTATGCCATAGACCCTTTCAAAATCTTCATCCTGACACTATTTTCGTTAATGAATCTGGCCTTTATTCTCGAAATAAAAATTACTAGTTAAAGTATCTTTTCTATCTTAAATGGAGTCAGTTGTGCATCTACTCAAATTCATATAATAAAGAAATTTTAACATTTGTTGACGAAAATAATGAATTTTGGTTTAAGGCGAAAGATGTTGCAGAGGTGTTAGATTATAAAGATACGTAAGAAAGCAATTAAAGAACATGTGTCAATAGAAAAAATTTAAAAAAAGCTTCTGAAAACATACATTCTGAAAGGTATGGTGATTCGCCCCCGCCTTCAAACTTTCAAAAAAACACTGTTTTCATAAAACTGAAGGCAGGCAGAAATCTAAAATGAAAATAGCAGAAATGTTTCAAGATTGGGTTTTAGAAGAAGTTTTTACCCTCCATTAGAAAATTTGGTGAGTACAAACTTGAAAACTAGATTAAATATTTAGAGGACGAAGTTAAACACTTGCAAATTAAAGATGAAATGAAAATCATTTGAGAAAATAGAGGAATCAAGAATTGCGAATGGAATTAATGAAGAGAGATATGGTATGTAAAGATTTTGATAAGAAAAAAAAACCATGTTTTTGTGTTAATTAAGAAGAATCACATGTGAGGAATGGCCTTATTACGTTATCAGAGCTCAGAAACGAGAATTACCAAACTGGATTTAAATCATCTAAAAATAAATTATCCTTAATTAGAAGATTTTGTTCTTTGATGACGAAACAAATTTCTAATCAATCTCTACAACCAAATGAAAGAATCTGTTGAATTATTTTATACAAACGGAAATCATTTTACTACAAATATGGCAGAATCTCGGATGATTTTATAGAATATCTAAATTACACGATGAAAATGTTTCTAAATTTTACTAAAAACTCTCGAATTTCTTATATTTTTGTTAGTAAATGTTTAGCATATCTAGGTAACCATTGTAAAATCTTTTTTTCATATTCACATGGCATTTCGTTTTTATAACTTTCGCTGAAAATTTTTTTAGCACAATCTTTGCCAAAAAGCATCTTTTCTATCTTTACTATTTTGCCAGTTATTATATTCAGAAATATTTTTTAATTTCTTTACAAAAGTAACAATTTTTGTTTTTCTATAAGTTAATTTGTCTTTTTTAACGTATAATTCCTTACAATAACAGTCTTTTCTATTCTCTTCTTGACCATTTGTACATTTCTTTTGAGACTCCATTTATATAGAAAAAATTATCTTCACGATGAAAATGTTAAACTCTTGAATTATGGATATTTTGTTTGTCAATGTTGTTTTGATAATTTATTTAACACATTTTATAGTGTTCTTTCTCCACATTCACATTGAGTAATCGTTTCATAATATAAATCTATGGTGATTTCTTCTTTGTACTTACAATACCTTTACAAATATGAGTCTTTCTTATCTTCTATATAGTGCTCACTATTAAAACTCTGAAGATTTTTTTAGTTTTTCTTGTGACAATTTATGACATTCTTTAATCTTCCAAAGTTAATTTTTCTTATTTTATCATATAATTCTTTATGTGATATTCCCTTTCATAATCTTTGGCAATTTATAATGCATTCCACTCTTTCTCTATTTGTATCTTTATAAAATTCATTTTTAAAATCTTTAAATTCTTTGGCACTTTGTACATTTTCTTTTGATGCGCCTATATTATATATAGAAAATTTATAATTACAGTTTTGACTTTCCTTTCAAATTCATATTCATAAAACTTTTCCTTCCGGTTTTATTTCTTCATTATTTAAAATCTTTTATACTATAAGATTACAGGATCTCTGTGTTTGTTATTTAATTTGATTAAAATCACGCAGAGATTTTTTCTCTTGCACCAAATTGTTCTGTATCATTTGTGCGTCGAAGAATTGATTGTTTTTTACTAAACAATCTACTTACATGATCATTGACTTTAAATTTTTTTAGTTTTCCGTTCTAGTAGAGATTTCAGGTGGAACATACTACTTGGGAAAAACGGTCTTAGTCTTGTTCTCTCTATATAATAACATCCTTTTGCCCCTGCATCCTTTATCTACTCCGTCTATTCAGGTTTTCATTTTGATTGTGCCCTGTGCAACTGTAAATCGTTATAATTGTTTACGCGGGGATTTTTTTGAAGAATATCGATCCATTTAAAGTATTTTATTAATACTCAAAAAATTACTGTTTCAAATTCTCTCATTTTGAGTTCTGGTTTATATCTCATCTACAATACTTTGGATTTCCTCTTGTTGTTTTTCAGTATGATAAAAAATCTTAATGTTTGTATTTCCTCAAAACATCGTTAAATTACTTTATTTTTAAACTCTAAACCCTTATCTGTATGAAGTAGTTAGGAGGTTTTGTGATTGATCCTTTATGGCATCTTTTACTCTATATCTTCGGAAAGCTTTTGAAACATCCTTGCCGTTTTTTTTCTTTTGATAGCTCTTGACCAAGCATATTATTGTGAGAAAGTATCAATAAACATTTACCAATATACTTAAATCCATCAGTTTTGATCTGAATAGTTAGACTTTATAACCTAAATCTGCTGCCCATAAATCGTCAATTCCTAATGTTATAATTTATTCTCTTTTTAAACTTCTTTCTGCTACCGGTGCATGAATTTCTCTAGCTTTCAATCTCGATTATCTTCCTTATTCTTAGATTCTTTCTTTACTTTTGTTTTTCAATAAGGATTCTTTATAAATTTACTCTTTATTTGTTCCTTCACATTTTGAACATTTTGCTTGCAATTCTATACAATCCGTTTTGAGTTTGGTTTTGAACAATTTTCTAGAATCTATATTTGTTTCGTTTTTCTTTTTTTTAAACCACTTGTGACAGTGAATTAAATCATCTTCCATTTACATATCAAAGTTTCCAAGTTTATTTAATTCGTCCTAATATAATTCTAGATTTTTTGCCGTTCATTTTTTTAATAGCCATACAGGTACTGTATCGATCATCTATTTTCTAGGACAATTTTTCTCTTATCATCTTTAGCGTTTCAGTTTGCCAGCTTGTTTATGGTTAACAGTGTTACAACTCATGTATTTATAACTTTTTGATGACTGTCCATCTCCCCTTAAATTCTTCGTTTATCCTTCGGAAACAAACCATCTCTTCAAGTTTTCGATATTTATTGTTTTATTTACAAACGCTTCTCTTAATTCCTTTACACCTAACTGGGTTTTTATCTATATATTTGATACGAGTACTATTTTCGAACCCTCAATCCACAAAATTTCTTCTAAAACTTCCGCTATTTAACTCATCTCTTGAATTTCCCTATTTACCTTCTTATTTTTTAGGTAGTGAAAACATTCAATTGATCTTTTGGAATAATCCACTTGTATCAAACACATCTAAATTTTCTTTAATAATTTTAAAAGGATCTCGTTTCAGTTCTAGGAAAATAACCTGTCCACTGTATCCATGTAACATCAGATTCAAATCTTGGATCACAACTTCTTTAATTTGTTGGTAAATAAAACTCGTACATTAGCAATTTTGAGAGGTCGGAGGAGAAACTGAAAATCCTATGTAAATCGGTTTGTTAAATTTAACCTTTTGTTTTGTACATTGTGACCTCGCTATACAGTTGTCGTCAAGATGTTTAAAAGGCATTTTTGAAATTTGTTTTCTATTCCTTAGCTTTTTTTGTTTCAAATTGATAATTCTCTTCATGTTCCAAGCTTAATATCACATCTGTTTCTCACATTTTCCATAGATTTATTTCCAAAAACTGAGTTGTTCATATCAGCTTATAAAAAAGTCCCTTTTCAAAGTCAGCTTGTAGCTTTTGGTTCTCATGTTTGTGTTAAAAATCAATGTAATTCTTTCATAAAAAGGCCTTCTGATTCGAATGCAATAACCTCGTATTCAACTATGTTCTCAAAATCATACACTTGTTCCAAATAGATACTTCAAATTTCTACGACAATGAAAAATCAACGTATTTCAGTTTTATCCAGTTAGAGTTGTGCCAAAAGTTTGTTTTTTTAAAACTTGTTTTCTGGAGCAAAGAGGTAAATCCTTGTGATGTTCGTTGTAAATTTTGTTGGATATCCAAGATCGGACTTCGAGAATATTAGCCATTAATCCGTTGTCGCCCAGTGATTTCTAAAATTGTTTTCTTTCTTGTGGCCACTCTTCTTTTGTATACGTTTTAGGATCCATCCACTATGATATCACTAAACGGCAGTTTTTGGCATAAGGACCATACCCATAAAGGTTGTTTTGACATCGAGATAGAGTAAATAGTTTTCCCGGGCTTTGTCTATATCAAAATCCTTTTAAAATATTTGTTATTTGCTTTCAACATATCGTATTAAGATTACACTGAGAAATGCCTCCGCGAATACCTTTTTCGATCATCAAATACATATTATAATCACTAATTAATTGTAATTCTATCTTCGTTAATTTTTTCAACCATAGCGACCCCATGCAAGACTGGGAGCTGTTAGATAGTGGTGCTGAATCAAGCTTTATAGCAATTCAAACAAATAATTCCTAAAATGTTTCAAAGATATCAGCGAGCAATTAGAACATCTTGAAATGTTTTATAGAGATCAGAGTAATTTCCTAGATTTTTCTCTTTTGAATTTTGTTCCAAACATTTAAGTAGTGTTAGAAAAATCTTTCTCCAGATATGCGCTCTCATCTGTCAAAAGTGAATAGAAAAATCTTGAATTCTCCAATTCTTCTGTGTAATCAAGTTTTTCAATACTGTCGATAAATTCATAGGAGAAATAATTTCCTTTTTCCAGATAGAATTTTTTTTTTAAAAAAAATCTTCGTCGTCGTCGATTTGGCTGTCTTTCTATTATCTCATTCAGTTCCATCTTGTATAAAATGATTTGTATGTTTGAAGTCCCTTCTCTCTTTTAGAATTTTTTAGCTAACTTTTCTATAGACGAGGCCCATGAATCTGAACGTGGGGTCTTCCTACAAACGAAAAAAACTTGATGAATTTTCTTGGCTTATCTCAAACACCTTCGAATTTCATAGCCATATCCAGAATTTACAGAATAATTTATATATTTTTCATCGGTTGTTTGCAATCAAATCTAACATTTCCATATTGGTTTAGCCAATTCTTTTATGTACAAAATTGAGTATCCGTAATTTGACATATTGTGGCAGGAAAAACGGGAATATTCTGAGGTAAATTTCAAATTTAGATTGTCAACATGCTAATTGAGCTGCGCCTGCGAAACTTGCCGAGGGTTAAATGGACCAATGATCTCTCACTTTATTTATAACTCTTATCTTTTCCAAAATATCAGATGAGTTAAATACCATTTACTGAACTTGGACCCAACATCATAAGCAGACCATTCGCAGATATGAACAAACGGTTTGCATTTTGGTTAAATGAAATTTCTTCCTTTCATCTTTCTGTCAATTCTCATAGGTTTCATGTTCTTTAGAATTATATTTTTTTCGCTTTTAATAAAAATGGGGTTTTTATTTCCGTATAATTTATTGAGTTCTTCAAAACCACGAATTTGTGTTCGGGGACGTTTTTCAAATCTTCTTCATTTTTGGGCACGTATAACATATCGGTTTGTACATGCGATTGGTCCCCTAACATTCGACACTAAATATAGAGTAAAACCCCATTAAAGGAATGTTGCCTCTGAATCTTGGTTGTAGTTCGATCTTTGTGGATTGGTTCCTTGCGATGTTCGGAATTTTTTCTAATATGCTCTCCGAAAGTCCATATAAATTACGTACGGAATGGGTTAAATTTCTTTTGATAATTAAGTAAATTTAGTTGTTTTGAACCTGGAAATGGCATTAATTGGCTTACAAAACTACTCTTCATGATTTTTTTTACTCAAATTTCTAAGGGATCTTGTTAAATCTCCAGATTTTGTAAAAAAAATGGCTTAAACATCTTCTCTACGAACACAAAAATTTTCTTTTCTTTATGTTTAGTACAACTGCGTAAGAAAATCAAGCATATTTTTAAAAGGTCGGTTATCAAAACATAATAGGAGATTTATTCATTCTTGTTTAAACATACAATAAATCAATGTTTGTTTCAGGCGTCCATATTGTTTATCAGAAATTTGTAAACGGAACAATGTTAATATCTCTGTTCATCACGAAACTGCTAGACATTGATAGACATTGTTGGATACTTATTACTTTGGAACTTGTTAGCTTCGTTTTTCAAATATTTTGTATATCTATTCAGAGACATTGGGATACTCACAACCTGAAAATATTTCCGTCATTCAAACACAATTTTTCGTATTGGCTTTTACACGTTTACACAGACCCCTCTTCTTTCCTCTGGTTTTTCAATAGCACATCTTTATTGAGGTAAATAAAGCAAAAAATCATCTCTATTTTTTCTATATTTATACAAGCTTTTTTTATTTATCTTGATATTCTTTGGTAATATCGATGTATGATCCTGCATTCATCATTTCGTGTTTTGTCTTTAAGGCTCAAAACTAGTTGTTTACAACTTTTAAAAAATGTCCCATCCGGAAAACCCTTTATTTTGGATTATTCGTGTGCGTTTTGGTTCTCGATGTGTTAATTTATTAAATTGCTTAGTAATAAAGTCGTATTTGTAAACGTCAAAGATTTCGTTTGCTGCTTTGATAGTAAAATACATTAGACAATGTTTGGCGGTTCCCCAATTTCACTAAAAAGGTTCGTTCGTATTTCACATTCCAAAGCGAGATAAGCCCATTCATATTGTTTAAACATTTTTTCTTGAAAATGTTCTCGAATTAAACTTTTAATTTCTGACCGCATAATTGGAAAAAGATATTTGTTAAATTGACATGGGAATTGTCGATTCAAGTTTTGTTAAAATGTATTGCTTGAAAAGACCCTCGATTGTATATGAGGATAAAACTTTTCTACATCAATGTATATTTCGGATGTTTACTTTAAGAGTTTTATCAATTTCTTCGGATCATTTTCCAGACTTGGTTTTATTCGTTAGTACCGATAGCCAACTTATTCTTAAGTCTATTGAATGAAAGTTTTTACATCATTAAATAGGTCTCGAAGATTTTTCTTTTCAACTTTGAAAATTTCTCTTTAATTCACGTAATTTCTCAATATTAAAACATGTTTTTCCGTGATCGGCTAATTTTTATTTTCTCTAAGCCACACTGTCTTAAATAAATTTAGTTCATTATTGTAAATTTTGCCTTGTTTTTTTTCATGACTTTTTAGGAATTATTTCAATGGCAGATTCCATAGTTTTTTCTTGTAAAAAATTTTCTTTTTTGCACAACGGACATGATACTTTTTTCGCGCTCCCGATTTTAGTATAGGAAAAATTTATTTTTAACTAAATGGTGCTTGTAAACCAACGGATTCGCGCCTCTCTCACGGCGTGATAATCACTACGGATTTATGACTGCAGTGCGAAGGCGGATTATCGTTTGTGGGGAAAAATGGGTCCGGGTACTGGTTAGTAGCACACCTCGAACTGTCCATTTGATACACACAGCGCAAATCTTATCGGAAACTAAAAATGTCGGGTTAATAGCAGATTTTGCTTTTAAGAATAAAAATTGTGTTCCCGTTTACTATATATAACATTTTCTTTTTCATAAATGTTAGATAATTTTTCTTATACCCCTCTATTTTAAATAATGCGTAGACATTTTGATTACATCTTGTAATTTTTCAGAAATCTATTATTTTAAATTAATTTCTTAAAATTTTTACTTCTCGATGGGCTGTTGTATTTGTTTCTGTATGCTGAGCTAATATAATGTCCGCGGAATTTTCGGGTTTGGTCGGTTAGGAAGTTTACTTCTGAACTGTTTTACAATGGCGAAGTGGCCATAGCGGAGGGAAATCACCAAGGTTCAGAAAGTATTCCAGATCGTATTCCGGAAACCATTTTCTCTATCCGTAATCTCGCTCTTCTCTCTCTCTCTAGCCTGAATATAGATCCTAGCCTATAAAACGGCAGGAAAGTGATCGTGTCATAGGCATATAAAAAGGATGAGGGAGAGAGAAAGAGGAACAGAGGGAGGAGAGAAAAGGTTCGGACCAAGAAATGGTTTTGCAACTTTTTTGACTTTGAATTTTTTCTATTTAAATTGGAGTTTCTTGAAAGGAGAGTTAAATGATATTAGGAAAAGAAATGTAAGTTTAAAGAAGTATAAGAATAGGTTTAAATGAATTGGAAGTAAAATACGAAAATACCAAAATTTTGGAATTTGGAAGAGAAAAAATGAAAGATAAAATTCGGGTTTATCAATAATTGCCGAGTTGGAAGATTGTAAAGTCACACTTGCCTGAGACAGATTGTTTTAGACTGTTTTATGGAATGAAAACAAAGATTAAAGAATTAAAAACCAAAAATGAAAAATTACACTTGATTGTTACTGGGAAAGAAGACTATTAAAAGATAAAAGAAATTAATAACAATTAATCTTTGTAGAATAAAAGTCTTAACCTCATAACAACTTGCAGCGTCCCTCCACGTCCATAGTTACTGTTCTTGATAAACCATAGTTGGGGTGTCTTTCTTCATAGGAATCACATGGAATAATTATCTTACAGTAATCACCTTTTGTTTCACACAAAATGTGGCTAATATTCTATAAGAAAAATTCTATAATATGCTCCTTTAATGAATTTGTGTTTTGATACAATCTTTCGATTACCTCACCAAAAAAATTCCATAAGAAATTCATCAATTAAGTCTTGATTATCCGTTGAAAGGAAATCGTATAATATGGGAAAAAAAAATGTCATAAAAAAAACGCGAATGAAAAGCTCTCTGTTTGGTTTATTTTTTAACTTTCTTTTCAACTCATCTTTCGTGAATTGATATTAAATATGTAATCCCCTTACTTTTTTTAGTTTTTTGCCGATAGTTAAAGACAACTCCATTAGTACGTTTTTTCTTGCAAAATGAGACATTTACCCAAGTTCTTTGAATTGCTGTATCATTTAAGGAAAGTAATCAAAACTGTTCTTTAAATAATGTTTTGGTAATATCGTTGAACTCGTCTAAAATTGGTGCTCTTCCTTTGTAAGTTTTTGGAAATGCTAGAAAACTGAAGATGAGCTTGGTGAGTTTCATTGTTGTTTATTTAGTAAGAAAAGTTTTTTATTTTAAAAGTACAGTTAATGTTGTTTTAAGTAAAAAAATGTTTTAAATTGATTAAAATTTTACTTAAGTATTTTTTTTCGAAGATATTTTCCTTTATTCGTAGCAGAATCTTTGACAACTAAGTTTTACAAAAGCACAGCTTGTAAGAAAGTAGAAAGCAAACAGCTGTAGATTTGGTTTAATTTTTCATTCCACAGAGTATGAATAGTAATGTACCTGATCGCTTTTTGGAGAAACGAACGGACTGTCTGAAGATTTCGGTTAAATTTTTCATTGAGATTTGCTGTGTTATTTCTCAGCTTTACCTTTATGGTACATTGAACAGTAATTTTACTATTGCTTTTCGGTCGGCTCCGAAAGTGGCGGCCAGGAACCCCATTTTACTATCTACTATGAATATAGTATTATATATACTCCATATTATATATAATATATAATATGTAATATATAATATATATATACCGTCTCGGGCAGAGGACACTATGTCCTGGCCTAAAAAATGTTCTCTTGGTGATTTTTCGACAAAGTCCAAATTATCGAGTTTTACCGGGATCTTAGAAAATTTTTGGGACTTAGAAAAAATTTGCCGGTTCAAAATCGAACAAATTTTCAAAGTCCCGTAACTTTTTTTATTTTAAAATCTTAAAATCATCAAAACTCCTACTTTAAAATGTAGGTGTAACACGGTCCTATTTTATTTTAATCATTCGACAACTTTCTTCTAAAACTTGGTTTGTATCACCTTTTTTTCACATACCGAAGCAAAACCGGGTATATAAAATATGCATATATTATATTATATGCATAGTTTGTCAGAATTACATGTTTTTCTTTAAATTCTGAAAATTCCAAGAAATTAATTATGGGGATTTTTTTCTTCTTGTACTAAACACTAATATTCTTATAGTATCTTATTATTCATTTAAATTTAAATTAATGTAGTATTGCAGTTTTTTCTTATGTGTTACAACAGTATTAGTCTAATTTATACTAAATAACATCTTGGTTGGGAAAAAGGAATTTTTAAAAAAACTTATTTAGATGGCGCTTGTACTTGTCACGGAACGGTTCCGTGATTACCAAGGCCAATGGGTTAAAGCTAAGATATCTTGCACATGAATGCATTCCACATTTTATGTTCATTGGGCTATGTTACATAGCAGTGTCTTAAACATTTCAGATGCCAAGTATTTATTGACTGGGTATACTGAAAAGTGCCAGGTTATTTTTTTATTCTAGTGGGGACTGTACCTAAAAGTGCCAGTCCTTTTGAAGGCCATTTTGGCAAAGGTTTTAGTAAAAAAAATTCACAGTTTCGGATTATTTAGATAAGCTGATTCAACATGATTTTTATTTGAAAACTCTGTTTAATTAACATTAAAATACACAAAGTTTACCATTAAACCACTATAATTTAGGAATACCAAAAATGGACTTACCTAGCAAAAAAATTAAAAAATTTTTTTAATTTTCATTTTTCAACCACAATTATTATGGACCTAAAAAATTCATATCCTTTTCTTAGTCCCTATCAACTGGAAATCGTTATGCAATTGTGCTGGTAAATCTTGAAAAATTTATATTATTATCTTCAATAATGAGTAAGTTATACCAACTTTTAAGAAACTATTGTCACATTGTTTCCGGTAAGCTATGGCAACCAATAAAATATTTATATGTGAGTTTTATTAATTTAAAGTTTGATCGGTAGGTGTACTATTAACAATTTATTTTGAAAAGAACGATTCTTCACAGACAATTTTCAATATGATATTATTTAAAAATATTAAAGGTTAAAATTGTTAGTGACTTTTTCCTAACCGAAACGTCCGGTTTTAAAAATTGGACGTTCAGCACTTTTCGAGGCCAACTTTTGTCGTCCAGTAAAATCGGACGTCTGGACACTCAAAGGGTTAAGTAGTAAAAGTTCCGTGAGATGAGTCAGTTGAAGGTACTACAAAGCAAGAGTGCACTGGAATCAGGACCAACTTTTATCATTGAATTTCCACTCTATTATGTTTCTTTTTTATTGTAATAAACAAACTACATAGTCGTTAATAAGTCACATGTTAAAATCTCATGCATATGATTGTTACACAGAGTTGTTTACAAAGTTTATTTAATCTGCTATATTATGTCGTTACCATTGTAGAGTTACCGACACCAATTGGTAAATAAATATAGGCTAACACTCACCCAATACTCCATGGAGTAGCATGCATCATTATTGAAATACAGTGTTGCACAAAATAGAAATGAAGCTAGTGCACAATTCCTAGCACTATTTAATCACTTTTTTCTCGAGATAATAGTGCTGGACGGATAGACAGAAAACAATATAGTAAACTTCTATTATCCAATCAGTAACGGCAGGTCCAATTAAAATCTCTAGAAATTAAAACAGCTTCAATGTCCTTCATAGATACTATTGTTGTAAAAAGTTAACCATTTGTATGTAATGTTAGTTTTTTTCGTATTTTATCGACACAATACATCTTAAATTTTAAAATTGGAAAAAAAAAAAGAAAAAAAAAAAAAAAAAAAAAAACAAAAAAAAAAAAAAAAGAAAAGGGAAAAAAAAGAAAAATGAAAGAAAAAAAAAAGGAGAAAAAATAAAGAAAAAAAAGAAAAAAAAAAAAAAGAAGAAGAAGAAAGAAAAGAGACAAAAAAGAAAAAGAGAAAAAAGAAGAAAAAAAAAAAAAAAAAAGGAGAAGAAAGAAAAAAGAAAAGGAAAAAAAAAAAAAAACGAAAAAAAAGAAAAAAAAAAAAAAGAAAAAAAAAAAAAAAACCTCAAAACAATAAGAGAATTTTTGTATTTACACTAGATATCTAGGCCACTGTCAATTGCTACTCCGGCCCAAAATTTAGGAAAATGTTCAAAACTGGAATTGTCCAAGTTCAATTCTTCACAAGCTGGAACTAATTCTCATTCTAGTTCTTTCTGTAACTATTTATGGTGTTAAAAATAATACAGATATTTTAGTTTTTCAAATTTTGTATTGAATAATTAAAGACTAGTTATTAAATAATACTGACAATTACCATTGCACATTTATAAGTACAGATTTTTTTTAAACGTGTACATAGAAAATCACTTTCATGTAGTTCAACAAATACATGTAATGTAAAGTTAGTTTTTCATTTTCAAATCTGAAAAACTTTCTTACAACAATGATGACGAGGTTCTTCCTTGAAAAAAACATACAATGAGTTTATTACCAATTTTTTATTGTGTTTTACAGTGAATTGTTACTTATAGGAATATTGAACATATAGGGCATATTCACTTGAAATTAATTGGACCTGACGAGTCAACCCAGTGGAGGAACTAATACAACCCCAAAAGAGTTAATAGGCAAAGATAAACAATTGGAGAAAATTTTTGTTATACTGGCTAATAGTAATACCAGTTTATCAAGAAACCATTACACGTATTATTTTGTTACAGGGAGGCCCCATCCGGGAAAGTGAGTACCCATTTCCGCAGCGTGAGGCGCTGATGACGGCGAAGTAGCCTCGGCCGGTCAAGGTCAGACTCGCTTCAGGTGGCTTGTCTGCCTTCTCTGTTACAAGTTTCCGTGACGCTTAGCACATTGCCTGTGTTGTTTCTGTGGCAGTTCATCAAATGTTTAAAAAAATTGAAATGCCGCCAGTTGTGAATTGAGGGCTCTGTAATAAAATTTCACAACTCGCCATAAGAAACATTCGACCTGGTGTGATATTCTATCGCCAATTAAAGGAAGTGTATGGAGGACAATGTGATGGCAATGAGTCATCTGTTCGGCGCTGGGGTGTTCGTTATTTCACACTTGGGGAGGGGGAAAACACACGACGATGATCGTTTTCAGGGAGGAGACCATTCTGTCATTACAGATCAACTGCTGAGGTCAGTAGACGAATTCTTGAGGAACGAATCGGCGGCGTCACAATTGATGACATCTGTGAAACATTTACCTAATGTTTTCTCGAACAATTGTTCATGAAATTGTCCCAAAAGACCATCTGCCATTATTCAAAAATTTGTGCAAGGTGGGGGTCCCTAGCATGACTTACAGGACTGAGCACCAAACCAAGCGTATGGCTTGCTGCATTCACATTTTTTGGAACGTTATTCTGATGAAGCAGGACACGTTCTTGAATCGGCTTAGTTACTGGTGATGAAACGTGGGTTTGTTATGCTTCACCTGAGAGTAAATGGACAAGTACAATGGAGTGGCCATCCATACTCAATTTCACCAAAGAAACCAAAAATATTCCAAGGAACTGTTCTCGTTCCACCAGGAAACTTTATGGGCAACCATTTTTCCTGGGATCGACGTGTGGTTGCTACTGCTTATGGATTTTATGGGCCCATGGAGGACAACTATGTAACGCTAATGCGTATTGTGAAAACATTAATAGAAATTACGGCGGGCAATACAAAATCGACAGAGTGGTCTATTGTCTGATGGCGTCATTCTCCTCCATGACAATGCCAGGCCTCATGCAGCGGGAGATAACACAACAACTTCTGCAGCAATTCAAATTGGGTGTGAAAATGTGTCGACCATCCACCCGTTATAGCCCGGGACTTGACCCCTTCAGATTTTCATTCTCTTTACAAAACTTAAAGAACGTTTTTGGCAGGGAAAAGAAAAGATTTTGACAGCGGATGAATGTTGAACTTAAAGAAGGCGTTGACTACGTATTTCAATCGGCTGGCGGCCGGAGGAATATGATTGCTGGAATTACAAAAACTCGGTCACACGTTGATGACCAAATGCCTTAAATTATGCTTGGAGAATTATGTGGGATGAAGTAGTTCAATAAAAATGTTTATATTTGTTAATATTTACTTCTGTGTCTTTATTTCACACAATACGGGTACTAACTTTCCGGATGGCCCTCGTACCATTGTCTATCTCAGTATACTCATAGACAATTACTGAAATCGAATAAAAGGCATGAAAACCATTTTTCTGATTATAAGAGAATAATTATCATTAACATGGTGATGCAAATTAGTAATACTACGAATCCTATTGCAAAAATTTCAGGATTCTAATCCAATCGGTTTGCTAAAACACTGCGATATTAGGGACTGTCCAGATATGTATTTAACTTGTTAAACCTCTGCTTACCTTATCCACATAAACTGTTTATAGTATTCAAGATGCTTAGATAAATTCTCTTCCTATTGTAGACAAATTAAATGTAAAATTCAGGGCAAGAGCCGATGGTTTAAAAGCCCGGCACTAAACACGGCCTTAGATACCCTGAAACAAATTGAAGTTATTAAAATAAAATATTAAGTTTAAAACCTTTTCAAATGGGCTTTAATAAACTACAGGACTATACACTTATTAATTCCCTTTTAAATCCAATACAAAATGATTCACAAAAAGATATAATTTCAGCAATAATAAAAGTTAGTTATATACAAGTAAAATATTTTATTACTCACTTTAACAAAATATATTTACCAGGTAAAAATAAGGACCTTTAACTATATTATATTTAAAAAATACTATTTCTAAACACACAAATACATCTTAGCTACACCACAAAATTAATTTTTTTCCCAAATAGTTTTTGTTACTCGAGTCGTGAACATTATTTTGCGATCAGGAGAGTGCGATGATGTGGCCTAAAACCTTATCTTCTTACTCAGTTTCAGGTTTCGGTCTGTCCTCTCAGCTGCGCTGGGGGGGCCCCCAACGGGGGGGGGGCTTAGTAACCAGCTGCGTTCTGCGTCACCACTCAGCACTTGCGTAATCATGTACATCACTTTTACTCAAATTTAAAATGGCTGTATTTGACCATTCCTGATCTTTAAATGACTGGGATTTTAAATTAAATTCTCAAATAATTTACAAAGTTTATTAAGCTTCAATGTTGGGAATGGGAAACTTTATCGATTGGTTATTAACTATTTGCTTTCAAACGAACCCAAGTAAGATTGCTAATTTAAATTATAGGTTTACCCGTTTTAAAAGTATTTTTATTTGCAGAATATAACATACAGAATCAGTCACAATTAGGTCTCCTAGTATCAAACTGAATGTAAACTCTTTCCACACTTTGAGCTCCTTCATCCACCCGGAATTACACTAGTATTTATGTTTAACAAGTAGATCTGATACGCTTATAACATGCTACAGTGGGACACATTTGACAGTCAGATAAAAAAATAAATTTTGAACGATGCTTACTATGGTATGTGCTGCGACATAGAGAAATTATTGATTTAGTTACTTATTTGGCCAAGAGATTCTACACTTTTTATCCACAACTGGATAAGGATTGAAATTGTCATAACTGTGGGATTACAGTGGGCACACACTTTAGTGGGCCCGGCAAGCTGAAACGCTGGAACAGCGAGGAGAGTCCACTTTGCAGATGTATCACCGAGAGCTGAGGGACATAAATCGATGAACCTGACCGACTGAGGCAAAGAACAGCCATGGCCACCGTTGTTGGACCAGGCGGATATCTAGAGGCCCAATCTATATGTAATTTAATGCTGAATCCCAAAGGGTTTTAAGGGGAAGCTCACACTCAAGGAAGTCCCTTTTCCAAGAATCAGCAGGCAACCATACCGATGACTGATTGGAACACCAACAAAAATATGAAACACTACCTAAGACAAGCAACCTGAACAGTAAAACAAACTCCCAAGTATTGCATCTTTCATCTAGAGGATGCATGTCACAGCTCTCTTGCCACTTTCATAAATCCTTGAAAAACTTGCCAAACTTTGCTATCAATAATATCCTGAATTTCCAAAAGTGTAATTTCAAATGTTAATAATTCATCTAATTACGGAAACCAAAGGTTTCATCATCAGGCGATTTCAATTTTTATTTGATGGAGTCGCTCCTGATGATGGAGCCTTTGGTTTTCGAAGGCCTTGTCCCAAAACACAAATAAACCATTTGGAAAAGTATTGGTTTTATAATATTTTGTACTATTTTATAAATTTGTCCATATTACTTCCAAGAGCCTTCTCAACAGATTCAAGTCACATTAATTTTCTAAAAAATCTAATAATAGAAGTAAGTGCAGAGTATATTTTTAAACTTTTATAAACAAGAATTCGTAATTCAAACAATTAGTTCACATAATTAGTAATTTTAACATGCTCGTGCCAAAATATTGTATTGGTTTAAGCCATAAATGCTATTTAAGTTATGATGCTTCTTTTGTATGATCAGTTAACCCTTCTCTCTCAGTAGGTTAGTATAGACACTATCCTTTGAAACGGAAACTTACACTTTAAGAAGATTTAGTAAACTGGGATTCCTCATTTAACTGGGCATCTACTACTCGTAGCCATGGCAGTTTCTGAAATCATCAAATTAGTGTTAACATAGTATAATCAAAGTAAACAAAAAACACACTCAAAATTTAAAATCAAATTCCCACTTTCTAAATAAACCACACAATGTCGTAGTATAACTCCACTATTCAAGATCCTAAAAGTACCCACACCATGATTTGCGAGTACTGGCTCCAACTGACGATATTCAAGCAAAATTTCAAATCTATACTCATGAATTTGTGAGATATCCAGCAGATGGTTAACGCTTCGCTAAATTTTCATCCAAATCCTGTGGGAAGTGCATTCACCATTATAAAATTCACTTTGCCTAAGTTATAAAATGGAAGGTTTCATGCCAAAATTTTCGAGTTCCTCATTACCTAAATTTGTTCTTGACATGTGCTGTTTAATGGTATCTATATCTAATAATCTATATTAGGAATGAAGTTTCATTGCAAAATTTAGTCTATACCTACAATTTGTTCTTGACATGTGCTGTTTAATGGTATCTATATCTAAATCTATATTAGGAATGAACCGTTTCAATCGAAAAATTTAGTCTATACCTAAATTTGTTCTTGACATATCGAGACGTCAGAAACAAGAGGGATTCTATTCTGCCATTTTAACAAATTTTTACAGTTAGAGCGTTTTAAAGTTTAAGACCTTTCTGCAGGGCAACCTTTATATTGTACTGAAAGAAATTCTAGGTTATACAATAATCAACAGTTTGTTTAGTGTTTACAAAAACCCCAGTTTATTGGAAATATAGAAGTAAAAATACAATTTTTTTAGGCATTTTCTTAAACAAAAACAAAACAGTGCAGATGGTAAACCTCTTTTGTCCCTGAGTTACAACATCCAATATTTAAAGTCCAAAAGGTCCTTAATTCAAAAACTGTTATTTTAAAATAGTCTACATCAACTGTAGGCATCCAATTTTCCATCATAGATTTTATGTCTTTAATCTTGTCTGAAGGTAATTTCTTCCTGTCTCGCATACAGTTTTGCGTCCCCAGAGAATTCTCCGGCAGAGTTAGTTGTGTGCTCGTCCTGTAGATCTGTTCAGAGCTTATTTTTTTTCACCAAGTTAATGCAGTTTCCAATGGTTCATAAAGGATGCATGGCTGGTTTTAAACTTTACGGATAGTAAATTAGCTTGGCAAAATTGGACAGTTGGCGACACTTTTAGTATAAGGGCAATCTTGATACGCAAGGTTCTTGCTTTGTGCTTGGAAGTCGAAGAAGTCATTTGTCAACATTTTGAGATTACTGAATAATGGTGACTTTTTATTTAGATGCGATGATTACTCTTTAAAAAGAGAAACAGGGGACCCAAACCTCAGTTACCTTTGAGTGCCTTTTCAATGTTGGAATGCACATTATTACTACTTCCTGTACTTGCATGAATGGCCTGGAGTTAGGAATATTTCATTGTGTTAACTCGGTTCAATGTGTTTATTTTTTGCCCAATAAAATAAAGAAATGTGCATATGAAATGACAGAGTTTCTGTTTTGTGGGAACACAACTGGTCACTCCACCAAATATAATCTTTAAACATCTGGAACACGCTGAACTTTAGTTTTTTCCATTATTTTTTACCACTGCACTGGCAATTATTCATTCCCAGAACGACCACCCAAAGCGCTTCATGCCAAAAAATTGCGCCAATAGCTCTTTTTTGTCTTTTGAGCAAATGTAGCAGTTAAGTTGTATACGTTCAACTTTCTTTTGTAAAAAAAACAGCTTTCACGTTAGCCCTAGGTAGCGCTATAACAGTTTTGTAAGTCAAAAACATAACAACGACTTTCATTACTCTCTCGGTCTTTTTTTTCTTTCATTTCTCATAAATGTTTTATTGAACATGATGATCATCAATATTTGGCAGCAAGCTTCCCCCCCCACCTTCTGTCATTCGATTTTCTTTTAGGGGACATAGAGTATTCTTCGCACAAGTCACATCTGTCGGAACTGTTGGGTAGCAAAAAATCCAAATTATATTCATTATTGAAAATAGATCTTATACATTGATATGGATAGAGGTTTCACCCTTAAGTTCCTTGCACATGTTCAAGGTTGACATGTCAAACATTTTTCTGATATTTAAGTCAGGGGCTCTAAGATATTCTCTTTGCTGTTTTTTTGCCCTGCAGTAATGGAGGACTCGACTTTTTGCAAAAAGATTCAATATGTTTCCTAAGAATATCGTTTATTTCAGCTTTTTGCGTTCCTTAGTCTTTAGTTTTTTTTCCTCTTGTCGTCCGATTTCGGGTACTTCACTTGGATTTGTCCTTATTATTGTCGAACATTGTAAATGGTCTTCTGACTCACTAAAATAGTTTGGGAGGAAAAAACTGTTTACAAACTCTAATCTTTTCGTTTTGTGTTTTATTATGTAAAAATATGAAAAGGAATTCTTTACTTCTGGGGATTTTATTTTTTCACCTTTGTGTTTCTTACTGACATTTTTGCACCTCTTGTATTTCTTAGTATGAAATGATATTTTTTCATTTTGGTCTATTTTATAATAGGCTCAGCATAACAGCTTCACGCCTCATCTTTGCTTACTTTATTTTACTACATGTTAAATTTACATTTGCAGTCTAAGTGTTTGAGCGAAGGTTCTTTTGAGGAACAATCTTAACCACATGAAGCTTGCGGGTGTATGATCTACCGTTTGGGTCGCCTCTTCCCTTCTAACATTGTGTTCTTCCAATTCTTCGGATTTCCGCTGTCTTTTTCTAGTTTTTTTCTTTTCCGTTCATCGGCTGTTTAGTTCATTCAGAAGTGGAGTCTTTTTCTGATTCTGTTTCACTGTAAGGAACTAGAGATCGATTTATTTTTCCACTTTGGTTCACTGTTGGG
>NW_025785403.1:0-20058 GCF_021130785.1 Homalodisca vitripennis
CCCAGGTCTCTCACTTGACGGGTGAATGTGCTACATTACACCACAGAGCCCTTATATATGTATATATATTATGTTATTAACTCCACTTATAGGGTTATCTATATATATATTTATGTAATGAAAAGTAACTAGAGCCCTTTTAAAAATCTTTTTATTGACATGCACGTGTTTCGGTTGTTAACCATCTCCAGTGTACATTAACCTCTAAATAAATAAATAATAAAACAATTAAATATACACATGTAGACCTTTTAAACGTATGTTAAATTTAAATGGCGTAGTTGTACATTTTTATTAGTAATCTGTATTTAATATTTAAATTTTTTTTTAATTGGGTTTGTCTTATTTTTCAGATTACTATTTAAAATGTATATATTTAATTAATTATTATTTATTTATTTTAGAGGTTAATGTATCAGTGAAGATGGTTAAAAACCGAAACACGTGTATATCACAATAAAAAGATTTTTATAAGGGTTTTAGTTACTTTTCATTACATTAATATATAGATATTTATATATATTATTTGGTTATATATATACTGTAGTGACTGTGAAAGCTATTATATTGGACAAACTGGCAGAAATTTAAATAAAAGGTTTAAAGAACATATACAAGCTTTGAAAACAAATAACATGTCTACAATAAAATCAAATTTCGCTGAACATTTATTAGAAAACTGGACATAACTACAAAAATATTGAAAAGAACATGGAAATTTTGAATATCGAAAGGAAAGGAGAAAAATTAAACACAAAAGAAGAATTACATATTTATCTAAATTATGACAAAGATCCTCACAAAATATTAAATAGCAATTTAAAAAATAAAATAAATCCTATCTTTGAAAAAATATTAAATACAGAATACTAATCAAAATTACAAACTGTGTCATATAAATTTCAACATCTGTTTAAATAGTCGACAGGTGTATATTTATTTGTTTTGTTTATTATTTAATTAGAGGTTAATGTTCACACTGAAGATGGTTTATACCGAAACACGTGTCTGAAATAAAAGAATTTTAAAAGGGGTTTAGTTTACAATAATTTATTATTCTAATATATATTATAATATATATATATATTATTATATATATAGAATATATAATATATATATTATATATATATATATATATATATATATATATAATTATATTGTTTCATTCTAAGGGGGAAAATAGCAAATTTCAATTTTTCTTTGGAAATATAATTTAATTTTTTAATTTGAACTAGAAGAAAACCTAATTATAAGAATTACTCACACTTTTGCTTAACGTCTGGCTCTCTTAATCGTGAACACTGTAAACTGGGTACCTGATGCACGATATTTGACTAATTCACCTTAAAATATATCATTACACCCTTCATATTACATCACAAGTGCTTTCACTAAGAGAAAAATTAACTTCGCCTTTGGAGTTCCTCTACATTTATCTAAAATAGTTTAAGTGTTACTGAAATCGTGGGAGCTATTCAAAACAAATCTACGGAATGTTGTATAGTCATTGCGAGCGAAGCCGCGGGTATATGCTAGTATAGAATAAAACAAATAATGATACTAAAATTATTTTTGAAGTCGATCAACCCTTACAATGCCACAGCCTTGTGGAACACTGTAAAATAAGTACCTGATACATGATATATAAACTAATACCACTTTAAAAAACACCATAGGACTTTATCTGATTACATCACAAGTGCTTTCACTAGGAACATTATGAACTTCAACTTTAGAGATCCTCTACATTGATTTAAAATAAAGTTCAAGTGTTACTGAAATCGTGGAAAGTGTTCAAACAAATAAATACACGGAATGTTGATTGCACAGGAATTGCGGGCGAAGCTGCGGGTATGTGCCGGTATAGAATAAAACAAATAATCAAACTAAAAATATTTCTGAAGTCGATCAACCCTTACAATGCCACAGCCTCGTGGAACACTGTAAAATGTGTACCTAATGCAAGATATATGGCTAATTCCACTTCAAAAAAACACCATAGGAATTTACCATATACATCACAAGTGCTTTTTCACTAAAAAAGCAATGAACTTTGACTTTACAGTATCTTCTTCATTGATCTAAAAACAGTTCAAGTGTTACTTGAGATCGTGGGAGCGGAATGTTGCATAGGAATTGCGGGCAAAGCCGCGGGTATGTGCTAGTATAGAATAAAACAAATCATGAAACTAAAAACATTTCTGAAATCAATCAACCCTTTACAATGCCACAGCCTCGTGGAAACACTGTAAAAATAAAGTACCTGATGCACGATACATGACTAATTTTACTTTAAAAATACCAATAGGACTTTACCAGACTACATCAAAAAGTGTGTTCACTAAGAAAAATGATCTTCGACTTTAGAATATCCTTCTACATTGATCTAAAATAGTTCAAGTGTTACTGAAATCATGGGAACTACTCAAACAAATACCATGGAATGTTGCATAAAAAATTGCGGGCGAAGCCACGGGTATGTGCTAAGTATAGAATGAAACAAATAATCAATACTTCCTGGTCGATTAACCCTTACATGTGCCACACCCTTGAGTAGACTGTAAGAAACATCAAGTAAGTGTCAGAGGTTGGCACTTAAGGTGTTAAAGATCGCTTAATACATCGCAAAGTATGAGCCACAGAACAATGGTTCTATTACAAATGTATTCTTTAGGCATCGAAGCGTGCTTGGACAGTAATAATTCCAAGAACGTCCTTGTCTTGCAGGACCTCCTCGGGATGACACGTCAATGGCGAAGCCTCAATCACATCTGGGCGAATTGAAGAGCACGTCAATAGGGCCGTCACTCGGAGCCGCGCCGCTCCTGGATAAACAATTACCATATAGAGTTACCGGCGCCGGGATGGTCTATTATACGCATTATGTGACGGGGAAAAGAAAACACAAGCGGGACAAAGGGGCCCCCATGCGTAAGACAAAGTGCTGGCAGTGCAGTGAGCCGAGAGTCGCGACCGATCCTTGGGCCCTTTGTAGCGCTCCAGCACAAAAACCTACATTCATCCCGGGACATACTGACACTTTCCTGGTTACGTCAGAAACAATTTTATTGACGGTAATGTTTTTTGGGGATCGCTTGCAGAATTCACGGAGGAATTCCAAAGGATGAAACCTTTTGCACAGTAGGTTCCCTTAATGGAACGACAGGAGCTCTTACTTATTGTTTAACGTCATTAAAGCATGTCATGCAAACTTGAACTTTGTTGGATTTGCTACACGAAGGATGCTTCCAAACGTCGGAATGTGGTTAACATAATTCACAAACGAACTTCTTTGAAGAAAAATGTACATATTGAAAAGAACGTAGTCAGGCAAATGGGGGGGTCCACACAACTGATATTTTCCCGTAGTGAGCATAGAGTAAGGCCCCCATTTTTGTTCCTTAAAATGTTTTTGACCCGTTTATTTTGTTGAGAACGAGTATATGTTGAAAATTCGGAGAAGAGGGGTGTCCGGACCCGTTGGACCCCCTCGCTGGGGCTGCGTCCTTGCTTCTGGGTTATAACAATCTGAATTTGAGTTATCAACTCGCTTGTGCAAAGATTTAATACCTTGTAGAACCTTTAGTTTATGATAGGAGATTTCGTCTATACCTTTTGCTACGAAAGGGTTCACTGTAATTAAAATAAATTTATATATTCAACAGTTTCAAAATACAAACAGACATTGATTGTTTACCTTAAACAAGTCTCATAAACTAAGTATACAATTAATTTACTATGTAGTTAAAATAAATGTTTTTTGTTTCCCCCTTCCTTTAATTTACACCTGAACTGGGATTAAATTAGTTTAATAAGCACAATAATAAATAAAAAACAAAATAATCTTCCTCTCTTATACATAAGCAAAAGTTTATTTTTAAATTATATCTAGAGATACAATTCTGTCTTGATTGCTCGAGTCCAAAAATGTTTCTTAATTATAAAAAACATTTGACATAAAATATCATAAAGTAGTTAATGAACTGACCAATATTAAACTAATGTTTCCCTAATTGAGCCTTTTAGAAGAACTTAGAATTTAATTATAATTATTACAAACTTCAAGTAGGCATATTTTTCATAGTATTGGAGAAAACAGCTGTATTACCAAAATTCCTCCAGCAATTACAAATATATGAGAATTTTTAATTACATAATGTCCTTTCATTTGAGCGTTCTTGTGTCAACCTTGACTTTTTGCTCTATGCTTTCACTGACCTTCCATGTGTTCTCATGACGGTTTTCATTAGTGAAAGTGCGATTGTTTTAGCAAGAAAGCCAAATTTTGACCTTGCAACGTCACGTCAGTGATCTCGGAAACCCTCCAGAAGGTCTTGGCTCTCGGTGCTTTTCTGTGTGGAGTTGTGTCAGTGTTACATTTGACTATGGCAGTTTTAAGAAGTAAGTTCAGTGTTAATTTGACAAAAGCTAGATAGAAATCGCATTAGGCCTATATTGCTTTGGTAGCGTTAAGACGTTTGGTAGTTTGAGCCACTTTTCCATTTCAAAAATGTTGGGATGGTTCCGGAATTTTCGAATACGAAAATGGGTTTCCCCAGAACACTTGAGTAAACCCATAGGAGCAAAGTCTTACCATGTTTGGAAATCAAATTGAGGAGGCAAGCAAAAGGTGGTACGGTATAACCGTGTTAGCAGTGTCGTAAGGCAGACACAACAGTTTAATTTTTTTTTTGGTCTTATTGTGGATTTTGGATTAAGGATTGAAAAGTAATTGGTAAATACTCAATGTGCTTTTTAATTTCTGAACAAGGGGATTTTTTTAGAATCGTTTATAGAAAAAACAGCCCAAATCTTTTAAACGGCTCATTAACGTAAAAAACGAATCTGATTTTTAATGTTGACATTAGTTGCAATACAGATCGTAATTTTTTCAAGCATGCATCGTATCTTGAAGAGTACAATCAGATAAACCTTATCAAATTATTTATTTACGGTTACACCTAACTACGTAGTAAACCTTTGGGGAGGTTTATAGATTCTTACGTATGCAAAGAAAAAGTTGTTATTCATCCCGTAGAAATAAACCAAGGGACACTCTATTTTTAATATTAAGATCAGTTTCAATACAGATCGTAATGTTTGCAAGCATGCATCGTATCTTGAAGTAACAATCAGATATAAACCTTAATAAAATTATTTATTTACTGTTAAACCTAACTACGTAGTAACCCGGGGAAGCTATATATAGATTCTTACGTAGTAAAATAAATTAACCTTAACAGTTCGTACATTTTAATGTTTGTATTTTACCTTTCATACGAGAGATAATTTCTCACGCTAATTTATTTTTATGACACAACCAATAATTATTTCTACGCCCAGCAGAGCAGTTTACCAGAGCGTATGTTGTAATTGTGGGATAACGTGTCTTTTTACAACTCGTACTCCAGCGAGAGCAACGCGAGTTATTTATTACTCGTAAGTTATCGTTTGGTTTCTAGAGACTCCGGGTTTACGATGTGGAACATACGGACCACACGCACTCACGATGTGGTTGCCTACTTGGTACTTGTGGCCGTAATTAACGTAATAATAAACCTGTCAAGTCAGCGTCAGTTGGTTATAATTTAAATAAACATCGAAAGGTATTAGTCTAATACAACTGTTATACAAATAGCAGGGCAGCCAACATTGTAATTTACCATCAATAACTTCATTTTAGTCATTAGGACTTCGTCCATACCTAAATGACTATTTAAAAGTTAATTACATAAATGCTTCAAGTTCATTCCCTGAATTCAATACTGGTGGTTAAATAATATTTAATACATAAATTGTCTGCACATATAATGGGAAATATCATAAACAAACTATAACAATTAACAAAATTATGTTAACAGTATATAAATAAATAAAACATAATAATAAACCTATGTATTAACTCACAGGTTAATAAGTAGCAACATTAAATACTGAATAATAACAGTAATAAATAATATAAATGAATAGCTATTAACAAATAACAGGAATCGACAATATACAGCTAACAAAACAATACACACACACACACACACACACACACACACACACACACACACACACACACACACACACACACACACACACACACATATATATATATATATATACTGTTTATATTACTTTCCTGTTTGGAAAGAAACTTGTTTTTTGCTAATTATTCCAGTATTATTCAAATTTAAGAAGACTGATGCTTGTCATCTGAATGTGGTAGTTTATTAAAATAGTTTTGTTTTAAATTAAGATAAAATGTGTTTCATTTGTTTTTGAGAGTGTAACAGGAAGTAATTCCAAAGCATAGTTTTTTCTTGTACTATAGTTATGTTTATCATATTCTAGTTTTATATATTTAAATACGATCTAATCATTTTATAATTGGCAATCAGTTATTATGCAAATGTTATTTGTCTTTGATATTTCCTGCAATATCCTAGAAATATAGATAGAAAAGTCTATACAACAGATTAAAACAAACAATTTAAAGACAATGCGTTTAGACTAACACTCGTTAATACTCTTTTTAAATTTATTTAATTGTACTGTACTACTAGTGTAATTCCGTTGGGAAAGAGAATAAATTAGTAAAACGCCTTTATATTTGAGACAAAAAGGGCAGATAGGCTATTTACAACTCTAAACAAAGCATGGACAGATAGGCAGCTAAATTTATGGTCAAAAACGCATATTTAAAATATTTTTATGTGCATCAGTTACCTTAATAGTCTTGCTTTATTAATAACTTTGGCTAGATTACTGTAGCTTGTAACCGTAAATTAGTTTAATTAAATTTCATACAATGTAAAATTTCGCAACCTAATCAGCCAGTATTATATAATATTAATTTTACATCCAAATGTTCCGGAACTAAATTATTGGGCGGAGTAACTACCTAAATTGGCACGCGTATGAATTTTTTTTCTTCTAACCCTTTGTAGCAGCCCAACTACGTAACCCCATCATGACCTCGCGCGCTTTGTCCGTAAGTAAAATTTATCTTTTTCGTATTATTAAATTAGCCCTTTGATGCCAAACGTATAAAATGAATGTAACGTAAAGTAAAGATGTGAATAGTAAAGTAACTTACCCCTTGAAGATCTTTTATTTTCTTGATGGAGATAGATAAAGGTTGTGGCGTCGTCCTTATGGGCGACGAGCACATTGTTATAAATAGTAATTTGTATCATTAAATGGCTAATACCGTCGCGAATTTGTTTTAGGCGAGTTTACGTAGCTGATGTATCTCACGTGTTGTGTTTGAATAGATGGCTACCACTTCCCAACTCTACTCCTCTTCTAGAAATAAACCGTTCTTAGACTACAGCTTCAATGTCTCGGGCCAAGACGCCGACACCCGGGTTGTGAGTCTACCTATTGCGAAGGGAGAGTGAAATATTATTGTTTTGTAAAAATAAAACGTCGTACGCATAATTCAATAGAAACACATTGGATATTTTAGGCCCACCTAGAAGATATACTTTTTTAGTTTATTATATTCTAATTTGTGCAGCAACGTGGCATTACATAACTTTTCCTTTACCATCCTAAAAGTGGTGCTTTTAAGTTTTCGTAATTAAACTGAACTTATAAAGTAAACTTTATATTTCTAGTATTTATTACTACGACCTCAGAAGTCACTCACCCCCATATGTTATCGTCATACGGTACACATTTTTATTGCGCGAATCTGCTATTGATGTACCTACTCTGCCATTAACTGGGTGAAACTGAGTGAAAACGCCACAATGCCTGCCATTAAAAATAGAATATTTGTCTAAAGATGAGTTGGTATTTGAACTGATATCTAGAGGTATTAAATTAAATAGTGACAGTACAGTAAATGAACTCAGAAAGTCCTTAAGACAGTGTTTGAGAAACAATATAATTTTAACCTACTGCTAGTATGCCTATTATTAAAAATAGACCACAATCAGGAAGTAAAACTTCTCAGTGAAAAAGTGATATTATTTAGAACATGGGTTGCAGTGAATTGAACAGTGCTAGTTCACCTTTAGAAATCACCAAATTCCAAGAAAAGTGTAAACATTTAATAAACCGATTTATTTTTAGACAACCAGCTAGAACGAAGTAAACTAAGTTCTGTACATAGTGAAAACTTTATCAGCTTTAAAGTGTAGGCTAGTATAAAATGTTGAACAACAGTTAGCTAAAAACTTGCTACCTACAGTGAACCTAGAACAGCTTAAAGTGTTAGAAGCCAATTTAAAATGAATCATTAGAACAAGAATGAGGCTATGGAACAGGCAGTGAAAAGAACAAATAGGCCCTATTTTCTGTACAACCACCAACAATATCCACAGCCTACTGCCAGTACCCCCCACTTTGCCTATAATGCCTTATTTATAATGCAAACAATGATTGTATTAGTCAACCTATGTCTGGTTTTAAATATGTTTAATAAGTTAAACAACCCTGTAGAATGTTATTTACAAAATTTTTACAGTAACAAATGGCTTAGTAGTACCCTGAGCTAATAAACTTTTTTTGAAAACTTTGTTAAAAACTAAAATGTGAAACTAGCCTATCAGAAAATGAAATTTTAGCATTGTTACCATGTTATGCAAAAGGTCCACTTTTAGCCAAAATAATACAGTGTAAGTCTGTCCATGCCAAATGTCAACTATCTACACAGGAATTAATTAGTGCTTTTTATCCCTGTAGGCCTAATTGGAAAGACTGAGGACTAGATTTAGTTTATAGGCCACAAAGGTTTGATGAGCCACTGTAAGAATACATCTATGACATCAAAGAGCTCAGTCAAGTTTTATTGTGTAACATAAGTGAACAGGACTTGGTAACTTGTATAAAAAGAGGTATTAAGCCTACAGATAGAAATAAGTTAATTTTTTTGAAAACAATCCCATTTGTTTTTACAGATTTGGAAAATTTGTGTATAGCTAGTAAACAATATAACCTTTAATGATAACTTAAGGGACAATTTAAGTAAGACATATGTTAACAACATGTATCCACCACATGTTGAACCTAGAAATAGTAGGCCTACTGTCCAAAAACCCAAAGTTGTGTTTCAATTGTAATAGGCCTGGTCACTTAGCAAAAAATTGTTTTAGGAATCCAAAAAACTAGTTGATAGGGGGAGTGGTATTACACACAACACAACACCTAAAAATATCCCTCCCCCGGTTTCATAAGTTTAAGAATAATAATTTTATAAATAGTAATACAGTAAGAAAAGAAAAACACTATTTTATGAGAGTCTATGGTAAGGTAATTAAAAATTGGAGTATAATTTAAACTATAGAAAAACCTAATTTAAGAACTAAATGTTAGACAGTGTAACAATATGCCTTTAATTGAAGCTATAGTGGGTAAAAATGTAAAAACAAAACTGCTTATTAGATACTGGTGCTACAAGAGATATAATTAGTAAAGAATTTTATGATAGCCTATTGTTGAATAAAAATGTTTCTAAATTAATGAAGTCAGATGATAGAATGTTTGCTGCAAATAACACTGATATAAAATGTTTTTGGTTACTGTGATGCTAAGATAAAAATTTCTAAATTTTGTTGGAAAGTAAAATTTATTGTATTGGATAATTTAAAATGGGACATTGTATTGGGAAAACCCATTTATATCTAATAGCAAATTAATTTTAGATCTTGATGGAGATTCATGTTATTTTAAAATTCAATTGTAATGAGAAAATAACTATTGTCAGACAACAGCCTTTTGAACATGAAGTAAACAGCATTGATGTAAAAAATAGGGTGCACTAGAGCTGAGGCTGAGATACAAAACCTTATAGGGGATTTTCCAAATGTTTTTACTCCAAAATTAGGAGAGGCTCTAGATTTGGAAGTGAGATTAGTTCTAAATGACCCTACAACCCTGTAAAATATTAGGCCTTATTTTATGAGCCCTCCTACTGTACTGTAAATAAGATGAAAACAATAATACAGGATTGGTTGGACCAAGGAATAATTGAACCCAGTGACTACTTCAGCCTACTCCCAGTCCAGCCTTTTTAAACCAAAAAAGGACAGACTTTGTAGTCCAATTATACCGAATTAAATAAAAAGTTACAGAAAATTGATTTTCCCATTGGTGATTTAAATAATTATTATCAACATCTTAGTGGAGCCAAATATTTTTCAATAATAGATTTAAGAAAAAGTTTTTTGCAATGTCCATTAATCACCTGATAGTCAAGATCTTACCTCATTTAGCACTATATTTGGTAAATATAAATTTAAACGAGTACCCTTTGGTTTATATGTTGGTAGTGCTGTATTGTCCGCCTATCTGGATAAAGTCCTAGACAATATAAAATTTAAATATGTGATAAATTTTTGTGATGATATCTTAGTGTACAGTAAAAGACCTTGATTTCGCATTTAGTACATGTCAGAGAGATTGTAAATAGACCTAAGCAAAACATGGCTTTAACGGCAAACCTAGAGAAAGCAAAGTTTTGTTTTGAGGAAATCTCCTTTTTGGGGAACTTAATAAAAAATAATACAGTAACATATAGATCCCGAGCGAACAAGGAGTATAAGAGAATTTATTGCCGCCTAAGAACGCCAAACAAATTTCACAGTTTTTTAGGTATGACCAATTTCTTTTCAAAAATTTATAAATAATTAATGCCGAATTATGTAATCCTTTAAATCGTTTAAGAAGGAAAAACGCTAAATTTATTTGGACACAGTGAATGTCAAGATTCGTTTGTAAAAGTTAAAAGAAGCTATAATGAATCCTCCTGTACTCCAGTTAGCCGATTTTTCAAAGCAATTTATAGTAATGACAGATGCTAGTGGAATAGCCGCAGGTGGTTGTTTGTTACAGGAAAACGACCAAAATGAAATTAATGCCAATAGCCTATTACTCTAGGAAATTTACTGATGCCTGAATTAAAATATACTGTTTATGAAAAAGAAGCTTTGAGTGCACTAAATTTTGCATAGAAAAATGGCACGAATTTTTAGAAGTAAGAACCTTTAAATTAATAACTGATAACCAAGCTTTATCCTATGTCCTCAATCACAAAAGGAAGGTAGGAAGACTTGCCCGGTGGATCGAGAGGATTTTGAATTTGCCATTTGAGGTGGAATTTAAAAGTTCCCACCGATAATGCGCTGGCAGACGCCCTTTCACGTATGTTTGAGGGCGAGTCAACAGGAACAGCTGATCCGAGCCCCAGTGACTGCCGGAACGTTCCAGACCAGGATAAAAATAGATTATCGATTTCCTTCTGCCATTCAAACTCCTCCCGAAGGCAAACATGTAAACGAACATCTAATATAAAGCCTAAAAATGCAGATAAATAATAAGTGCAATAACAAGGATAATTTGTGGTTGTTAATTAATGATTTTGCCATTAGCGTTTAAAAAGATTTAGAAAAATAATCAACTTCAAGATAAAGAAACTCAGCGAATCATTCAATCTGTTAAAAGCAATAGTAAACAATTTATGTTATTTTATAAAAAACAATTTACTGATGTACAAAAAAGGAAATGTAAAAAGTAAGAGTAATGATATTTTTGCCTGTACAGTTAATTTTGATTTAGTATATGAATTCTTCCACAGTTCTTTAATAGGAGGTCATTTAGGCATTGCTAGAACGCAAAGAAAAATTAATCAGTATGTTTTATAGACCTGATTTTAGACGAAATTAATAAAGGCAAAAGTGGAAAAGCATGTAATGTTTGTAAAATGAGTAAAGTTGTGCCAAAGAAAATATGAAGGCGAATTAGTATCTGTGCCATTTAAGAACAATATGGATTGTTTTATTCATAGATCTTTTAGGGCCCTTAGTGAGAACTAGAAATAGCAATGTATATATTTACTTGTAGTTGTAGATGCCGCCAGTAAATTTCTATGGCTAATCCCTTTGAGGGAACGTAAGAGTGCTGAAATATGTAATAAATTAGACCGCATAAATTTTTAAACAACTTTTCTGTAACCTAAAATAATAGTGTCAGACAATGCCGCATATTTTACATCACTGTATTTTAAGAAGTTCTTTATTTTAAGAATTTTATTGAACACCGTAGACTAGCGCCTTACAGGGCTAATGGAAATCAATCAGAAAGGCATATTAGAAACATATCTACATTATTACGTAGTTTCTATCACAACTGTCATAGTAATTGGGATAATGACCTAGGCTATATACAATTAAGTTTAAAACACCGCCCATAATGAAAGCACAGGTTTTGCTGCCTTTGATTTAATGTTTAATCATTCCTGTAATAATGCTTTATCTAATTTATGGAAGCTAAATGATCTAATTGGTGAGAATTTGTCCAAGGAAACTGTTTGTAAACAATTTAAAGAGAGCTGTGGTGAATGTAAAAAAGGAGTATAGCACATAACAGTAATAGACAAAAGTACTCAGAGCAAAATGTAAAACATCCCTTTAAGTTGCATTCCTTAGTATGGATTAGAACTCACTATTTAAGCAATAAGGTAGAAAAGTTTTGTGCAAAATTAGCACCAAAATATGTAGGAATTTAATAGAATTTTATATTTTTTAAGCCCTGTAACTTGTATTGTACAACACACTGAAAATGTTTTGAATGTAAAAAAAAGTTCATATTGTAGATTTAAAATTAAATTAAGACCTGTTCTGTATAAAATAAAAAATATTTTGTAGCATCCCTAGCTTAAGGAACCACTTGCTGCCAAATTTAAAAGATAAGATAAAATTCAGGAAGTTAACTGTTTGGTGAATTTGTTAACGAATGTGTCAATGGAAATAAAAATATAGAAAAAGAATTTGTAAATAGACTTAGTATAAAGAAATGAGACAAAGTTTGATCCTGACTGTTTTGTAATGAGGGAATCAAATTGTCTGTGTTTTGTATGTATGCCGAAATGTTGAATTTTGAATTTTGTAGATATATTTTGAAGTGTTAAAATTCATGTAGATGTAAGATGTATAGGATGATTTTGTATGTAAATATGTATATTAAGAGTGATGAGTAGTAATAAGAAATGTGAGACTTAGCTTCTCGTGAGGGGACGTTTCATTCCAAAGTAATTCGATCCATATTGGTAACTTGTCCGCAAGTCTCAGGGTATTTAATGGCAAAACACTATACACAAAACACTGGTATGAATGCAAAAAAGAAGTATGAATGTGGCGCCTATATAACAAAACACTACACTACACTTGTTTACGATTTAATCGCCCTTAAATGCCCTTATTCTTGCAACGACCTGCAAATTCTAAAACGCTGCAACGTGCACTGCATGAAAATAGTTTGCCTAAATTGATTTTCTATTTTTGGTCCCTAAGCGAGCAGTCATAGAACTGCATTGGCATGCGATCTAGCGGATTTCATAGGAAACTTTTGAAACCCCGCGCTATCGTATTGTTATGGTTGAATTTGAATTTATGTAATGAATAAAAAAGGTTGAATTAAGTTTTGTTGAATTTAGAATATGTTTAAAGTAAAGCGACTAATTAGGTTGCGAAATCAAAAACAGGGGGGGATATTCTGTACCGTAAATTAGTTAATTAAATTTCATACAATGTAAATTTCGCAACCTAATCAGCCAGTATTATATAATATTATTTTACATCCAATGTTCCGGAACTAAATTATTGGGCGGAGTAACTACCTAAATTGGCACGCGTATGAATTTTTTTCTTCTAACCCTTTGTAGCAGCCCAACTACGTAACCCATCAGACCTCGCGCGCTTTGTCCGTAAGTAAAATTTATCTTTTCGTATTATTAAATTAGCCCTTTGATGCCAAACGTATAAAATGAATGTAACGTAAAGTAAAGATGTGAATAGTAAAGTAACTTACCCTTGAAGATCTTTTATTTTCTTGATGGAGATAGATAAAGGTTGTGGCGTCGTCCTTATGGCGACGAGCACATTGTTATAAATAGTAATTTGTATCATTAAATGGCTAATACCGTCGCGAATTTGTTTTAGGCGAGTTTACGTAGCTGATGTATCTCACGTGTTGTTTGAATAGATGGCTACCACTTCCCAACTCTACTCCTCTTCTAGAAATAACCGTTCTTAGACTACAGCTTCAATGTCTCGGGCCAAGACGGCCGACACCCGGGTTGTGAGTCTAACCTATTGCGAAGGGAAGTGAAATATTATTGTTTTGTAAAATAAAACGTCGTACGCATAATTCAATAGAACATTGGATATTTTAGGCCCACCTAGAAGATATACTTTTTAGTTATTATATTCTAATTGGCAGCAACGTGGCATTACAATAACTTTTCCTTTACCATCTAAAAGTGGTGCTTTTAAGTTTTCGTAATTAAACTGAACTTATAAGTAAACTTTATATTTCTAGTATTTATTACTACGACCTCAGAAGTCACCACCCCCATATTGTTATCGTCATAACGGTACAAGCTAACATGACAAAAATAATAAAAATCGATAAATTAATATAATTAAGAAAAAATATTTAATGCGCTAAACTTGTATTATGAACTTTTGTTTACATAATTTTATTATACCTCACACGCGAGGTTGTTTATTGTAATAAGTGTAATAAAAAATTGTGTTATACGTTGTAATACGTGTTTTTAAAAAATGATTGATTTTGAGGAGTAATACAAATTTATCATTTCCACAAGGCGGGTCCTTAACCGGAAGTTTCCCAACGCGTGTACACAGCGATGTACCACCAATAAAGCGTCCTCTCTGCTCGCTGATTCGATTAGGGACGTTTATGCAGATACGTGCCGCTAACTCCAGTGATGCCAAACCCTCTTGCTTTATTAGTGGAATTGCTGACTGAATGGTCTTTGCATGCGGTTATTGCTGTTATACACAAATGAAACAGTGGTAGATTCTGATTTGAACGTGGTTTTGTTACCGAGGGGGGGGGGCTACTAGCTTTTCATATTTTATCATGAGAAATGGTAATTAGGTTTTTTAAATATATTTTACTTAAATTACTTGATGTTTTTGGAAATGTAGACAAGAGCCTTAAGTAATTTTTTGAACGGCTTATACTAAACAAACGTTCCTTCTACTTTATATGTCCCAAAGTGCTATGTTATGCACCTTTTTATATCTACGGATCAGTAATCTACCCTAAAAATTGTTTCATTAACTGGTGAACATCTATGAGAATGTCTCATACAAGCATTAATAAAAGTTCTTAGATCTCTATATGATTTAAAGGACTTTTTTAATCTTTGTAATATTTAGAGATTTTAATCTCTAAATATGATTTAAACCTAGTTAACATAAATGGAACTTCAACTGATTCATGTAATATGCTATTCCTATACCGTTTAATAACCATGACGGAGGTTAATAAGTATGTAAAACCTGTGATGCATAATCAATACCTAGTCAGTGATGTTATTTTTTGTTCTATTAGTACAAAAAGCTGAGGATATCTTTACTGCGTTTTATACATGAAGGATCTTCTCCATGATTTCTGGTATATTCAGGGTGGTTAAGGATGGGGAATGAAGGTCGCTTCCTGCCTAGATCCAATAGTACAGCCATCAAGAGATGGGGTATGTAGGCACTGCCTGAGCTACGCCCTCTTTGGGGAAAAGGGAGGCTAGCTCTGTTGCAGGCTCTTCTAGTAAAAGAAGGCAGGAAAGGGTTATTTCTCTTATCTACGCTTGGTGAAACACAGAATCTCCACTCGTTTCAAGCATCATTCTCAGCAGTAAACTAGACCTGTCGATCAAGTATTCCCTTTTCCCAAAATCAAAATCCCTTTTTCAAAATCTGGGACAGTTAGTATGTAGCCGCTTCCTGAACATTCATATCGTTTTGCCGGATGTAAAGACATGATGGTTTTATGCTGTATCCAGTGTAGGTTCTTCTATCAGGTATAAACCAGACAGAAATGAAACCATCCTGAGGAGGTGATCGTGGCCCGTTGTTTTTGTTAATGCTTCTGCTTTACCTTGTTTTCAATACGTCATTGGTCGTCAGATAACCCATAAAAAAGTGAGTATCACAATATAAAGCTGAAGAATATTCCATAAATTCAACAAATAGCAAATTATTAATAATAATAACAATTGTAATATTTTTTTCAATTTATATACAAAAAGTCAACCACGGCAATCATAAGAAAATATCATTTTACTGCAATAGCCGTGATGAAACCCAGAAGAACCTTAAAAATAGGTTTGCAAGACTCTCTATGATAAATTCTAGCAATAATTCCGCAATGACTTCTTTTGAAAGATAAATATACATTTAGAATTAGCTCTTTATAATCCCAATGTTGCTATTAGCGTGTCCAAGTATGAGAAAATCAGAGCATATTATGCTATAAGAAAAGTAGTGTTTGTGAAGTGTGCATGTCCTCCGCAGTAAAAAAAATTCCGGAACACATCTTCCGTGCAACATTTTATATAAGTGAGAAAAAATTCAAATTCCTGTCAACAGACAGACCCAAGAAAATTGTGTTCAGAAACGACCCCCACATTATCAACCCAAAGAACCACATCATAACATAATAGCGCTTCCCTGTGATTGTAACAATATAGAAATTGGGTTTTACCATTGTTTATAATCAAAACATTTTCTCTAACTGGACAATCATATTAGATTAACACACACGTTTTAATCAGTAAGGGCCTCACAACATTGACTGTCTAAAATAATTTACGTGTCCCTATGCAAAGAAACAATCGGGCATCTGCAACACAACCCCTGATGTCATTTATATTAAAATGAACAAAAGAGGTCCGAGAATGGAGCCTTGGGGGACTCTCACTTCGACTGCTTGCACATCAGAATAACAACGCCTTAAGTGAAACCATGAACGTAAGACATCTCAACTACCTGTCGGCGTTCCCTACACATGTGACTGGTACAGGTTGTGTTTACCGAACATTTAAGATCTTCATGTTGCTGCTGATTATAGAGATCAGGATTTAAGTGATTGCAAAACACGTACATGGTCAATGCTTTGGATTAATGTCAACAATCCAAATCACACTCTCTACAGCGACTCGAACTACGTCTTCTTTAACTTTTGTTGCCCCGTAAAAAGGTGTGGATTATGACAATTTTCGTTCATTCAAGCACTGCATGATCGTTTACCAATAAAATTGGACCGGTCCTTTACTTTGAAGTACTGACTCATAAAATCACAATCCACAATGCTATAAACATTTAACTTTTTCGTGAAATTTTCTAGTCATATTTATTGTACTGATTTCTTCAACGACCAGTCTAATTTTTTCAACTGTTAAATAACATTAAAAAGTAATTGCTTGGTACTTTACAGTAGTAAATATAATTTTTTATTCACCTTCAGATCTTTAAAAAAATTATCGACCAAATCTGATTTTTTACTGTTTTTAATAACATCACAAAGTTGCATGTACCTTATAAAGTATACATTATTTCTTTATTCACAATTCTGATCTTTAAAAAATGTTATAATTACAATGTAATAAATAAATTTAAGCTAAAAAGCTAGGCTCCTAAGAACTGACTAAGTTGCGTGTTTTTTACATCAATTTGACCATATGATACAGAAATTTACATCTAGCAACAATGCGTGATTAAGCATATTATTTATGTTATTCCGCTGCAATATACAACAAAATTACTCAAATAACTCATGGACGCCTTCGCCCTAATGCCATTGGTTAAATCATTTGTTATGTAAATCACTTGGTTAAATCTCTTTTCATCCAAGTAAGTTTTTCAGTTAACACAGTTTATAGGTAAAACAAGAATTTGCTTTTGTGGCACATTATTGTTTTTTTTTTTTTTTTGCACATAAGAGCACTTCGTACTGCACTCATAAACAGTGAAGTAGTAGCAATGTTTAGACCATTTCATGAATTTAATCTTCAAAGAAACAACCCAAATTAATTGTCACCAATTATTATTTCGATGACAGCAACCATTATATTTTTTGTGCAAGAATAATAATGATGAGCTGGAAGATTCCAATTCCGGGAACTAGAGGTTTATATGTTACCCATCGTCAAAGTATTAGCAGGACTTGTAGTGAACATAAAACATAAAAAATATGAGTGTCTCTTATAGAGAGATAAACTGTACAGAATCTTTGATTGCACTAGTTGTAACTAATACAATCAAAGACAGGACTCGGCTGGAGAGGCCCCTCACGCGTCCTGGAGGTCCGAGGTGAGGACATCTCGAGATTGACTGAGTGCAACAGAAGAGGCTCATAACACCGCATTAATGGTCCCCAGCCCCCCGCCCCGGTCCTTTATACGGTCGTCCTTCTTTCATTTGACAAGTAATGCGATTACGATGGAGGATCAGGGGACAGGACAGTTTTGTCTAACAGAGAATGGAAGAGTTTCTGCGCCATTACTCACGGCAGGTGGGCCCGCCCTCGCCGATGAGAAAAAACGCGATTGTCGTCATCGCTCCGGCACCACAACGGGACTTTGACGGCAGAATAACCGCCTGGCTCCCGCGCCCGCCCGCCCGCAACCGCGCCGCGTCCTTGTTATATCTCGGGTTGACAAGAGTATAAGGGTCTTTATCTCCCATTAAAAACCCTCTTTGTAACAAAGCAGTTTTTTTTTTTGGAAACCTGATCGAATGATCTCTTACTTATGATTTGTTATTTTGTTAAATAGCTCACAGCGTAATAAGACTACATAAACGACTGAATGTTGACTGGCTGAGCGTTAGCGAAGCCTGTTACTTGAGGTGTTGGAATATTTCTTCTCGCACGACAGATCGACAACGAACTGACACATAAACTTGAACTTTTGCACGTTCGGTAATTATTTTAGAGTTTTAATTAGAGCTTGAACTTAATGCAGATGAATAAATAGGCTATCTCGAAAGATGCTTTAAAGAGTCAACAAACAGTTCAAGATGTAATCATATAAAAAAAATGCATTTCATAAGTCTTTTATAAGAGATAGCAGCAGTGAAGGTTAGTTCAATGTGTTTACCAAACTAAAACCATAACAAACAATTAGAAATACAAAATATATAATTCCATTAATTTGCTGTAATTTCAGTAGATTTCATGTAAAATTGATAAGCATCTGTAAAATAGTTAAAAAATTCACAAAAATATGTTATACATTTTTCGCGAACTACCCAATTGTATTAATTGCAAAAATAGCTTACTCCAAATAGGTACTTTCAATAGTTTACGTTTGCACTTTTATGTGTTACACCCATACCAAAAAGGTACCGGTATATCGAAGACTCTTGGAGTAACTGGAACATTTTGTTTTAAATATTACTAAATGTTTATTTTATGAAATTATAAAAACAATACTTTTCCAAATGGTTTATTTTTTTACGAAGCCTTTCTCTATCACCAGGCGACTCTACAAAGTTTAAAAATATTTAAAAAGCTACAGTTTCTTATTCAAAGCACATTGAAGTAGCAGTAGGCGATTATGTGAAACACCTTTTCAATTGACAGCAACGAATTATAATAATGGAACGCGCTCTGGGCCGGAGAAACCGAGCCGAAATCCTGGGCTGCGTTCCGAGTCTGCAGGCGCTGGAAATGGGCAAGAACTAACTCCGCCCATATGGCAGGCATTATAGTAATGATCTAATATCACTTTAAAACGCCTTGTAGACTTAATACAATTGTTAGATACTACAATTTATTTATTATTACAAATGTTAGTAGCTGCTTTTTACCGTGGATTTTTATTTTCTGTTAAAAAAACTGATTTTTGTGCAATATCAAAATAACTGAGATTTTGACTTTTATTTTTCTTAACATAAGTCGAAAACAAATATTATCAGGCATTAAAATATATTCCCAGATGAAAAAAAAACAACTTTTTTATTGACAGTATTTTTATTTCAAAGTAAACTACATAAAATTTTACAAACATGACACACCATGCTTCATCTAACGGTGTTGTAGAAAATAAAGAATTATTTTGACCAATATTTTTTGCCTTATTTATCTAAGATTCGGATTTTATTCCTTATAATAGGTCAAAAAGTTTTCCTGTTGTTTTTTTCGATGTTGATGAGATATTCAGTTTAAAAAAAATAGTTTAGTCACAGTTTTTAAATATAAAAATTAACTCGCGTGGGTTTCCAGTGAAATTCGTCGTCCAACTTAGAAGTGGTCGCA
>NW_025785404.1:0-20412 GCF_021130785.1 Homalodisca vitripennis
TGGAGATTCGCATGTTTGGATTTCGTTTTAAAGAAAAGCTCATCACGTTTTTTTCTGTTTGTAAATTGTGATTATAATTCGGCCTTTAGAACACCAGATCACCTTGCTTAGGAACTGCTGTGCATGACTTTGGATATCTGAACCAAACACAAGAGGCTCATAAATTACTCCGGAAATCACCATTTGTAATATCTTTTAGCCATCTATTCTCGTTTTTTGCAGCAAAACCTCTTTTAATTTGAAAATTTTTATTTCTATTGTTTTAGTTTTAATACTCTCCAGTTTAGTAAAACTGAACTGAGACTCTCAAATTACAGTTTCTATTTTTAACTCATCATTAGTTTTTTCAAATATTTTATAATAACTTTAAACATTTATCTATTTATGTTTTTCGTGATCACATAAATTTTTTTAAACAAATTCCAGTGGTCTTTTGTAAATTTCTGATATTTTATTACTAAATAACTTTTCATGTTCAATGTACTGGAATTTTAATGGTTTTTTTTATCTTTTTGGGGGGAATTGTCGAAGGAACTATGTAATTAAATAATTAAGAGTACCTCGTTTCTAATTATTGTAGACTTTAATTGAGGTGCTCCCTTCTAAAAATTTCCTTTCTACTTTGTTTTATCAGGTGCTAATTACTCTCCAAAACGTCAGCACACGCATGTGTTAATTTTGAGAAGCATAACTCAAAACGTTACAGAAAATGGTTATTATTTCAAGGCATTGGATTTATAAAATGAAGCACAAATCGTTCATAAGTGCAGAAATGGTAGTATAGATCTGATATTGCCCTTTTCGATAATTACCAATTTTGACTACCAGCCAAATTTAGCATTACCTGACGGTCGTAATTATGTAGTGGTGATTGCTCTATCGTCTCTTGTCCATTACAAAACATATACGACCCATCCACCTAAGTAATGCCTAGTTCAATAGTACTTACTGAGGAAGTGCTTGCACAAGAAATAAATATATTAAAAAATTGCCTCTATGTTTTATCTTGAGTTTTTTTTCAAAATAGATCATTACGCGTGTTTATTAAGTTTATAATAATTAAAAAAATGTAAAATGCCGACCGCATGACTATCAGTTTTTGATCCACTCCCTTAATATAAATTCTAAATAAAGTTATAATTTCATCCTAAACAAAGTGTATTAGGTATGTTTGTGTATAAAAAATATATTTTTATAAACAATTTTTAGTCCTCTAATTATTTAGAAAACAGTATAAAAAAATCTATTTTCACCGAAGGTGTCCCCTTTTATCACAGATATCTTATAGTTTCAGGATGATATGTGTACGAGATAAGTTTAAATTTAAAAAACGGACAAACATTGAAAAAAAATTAAAAGTGAAATAATTTTATAAGAATATTGAAATAAAGTTCATATAATACATGATGTTTTAAGTTCACAAACAAAAAGATGTTGAATAGAGAAACACCTTAAGCGAAGTAACCGATAAAAATGTGATCTTTTCACGTGAACCAATTGGCGGTTATTTAGTTATGTAAATGTTAAAAAGCCATGCAGATATTCGCTTTGGACTGTGGGGAAGCGAATGAATAACGCAGCAGTACAGTATGTTATCAGGTAGGAATCCCATTGGTTCTGGCTGTGAAATTCCTGGGGCACCACTGGTAATTTAATCAAGTAATTATATTTATCATGTGGTTTACTTTTAGCAGATTTTCCACCATAATCTCCTTCTTTAAATACCCAAGGCGATCTCAAATAAACAGGGTATAGAAAAACTATCGGCATTTTTTGAACCAACATTCAATGGCACAAACGAAGATAAGATGGCCACCGACGAGAGCTGGTAAACGCCGATGGACTAAAACATTGGACTATGGATGCTGAGAATTAGAAATAGCGCAGAGTGCACATTCTTGTCTGAGGAAACCGTTGCACACTTTTTATCAGTTTCCATCTCCTTTTATTACGGCATACGACTCCATCCTCCTTATATTAAAAGAAAATCCATTACACAGTCCAGCGGCGATAAAAAGGTTGTGGATAGACGATTTTTTCTACCAGGCCAATCTCAAATCTGGAAATTCTTGTGTAAATAATTAATCAGTCATATAAATCATAAAACAAATATTCCAAAAAATTATTTAAATTATAATACAATGCTCTTCAAGGGTCACAACTATTGTTATTCATCCCAATATAACTTTTATGAGTTAAATTATTCTCTCGTAAATTTTGATCTTGATTTTTATTTTTACAGAAAAACATTGATGCTATTTGGAAACTGGGATCTGCACAAAATGTTTGACATATGGTGTGATGAGGAAAAAAAATGGCTTTATTTTTTAAACACAAAAATTGTCTTATTATTATAAAACTCCCCCCCCCCCCGAAACATATCTTTAAATTCGATTAAAAAGGGCACAAACGGACAAACTTACTTCGTTATTTTCATGTTGTGGAGACCAAACTGGCTTTAATTTACAATAACATTGAATTTCGCCAAGGAAGTATGAGTAGTAGATAAGACATTATGCAAATAAACCAATCGGTTCTCCGCTCCGCTTTATAATTATAAAACCTTAACACGCAACATATATGAGTGGTTTTATTACACTTTAAAAGGAATTTACATTATTATTTAGTAAACGAAGTTCATAATGCCGTGTTTAAACAAACTCTCCTACAACTTTAATTCATGACTTTAATATAATTATCTTACGGGTACGTAATGTTTTTTCTACCCCAACATTGCCGCAACGGAGCAAGTGAGTTTAAGGAAGTTTCTCCCTATCATTATCTCTGGTTTAGTAGCGTCATAGAGTTCAGGTTAGTAGTACTGTGGCCAGCTCAATTTGTGTAGGAGAAACTAATCCCTTCACTGCTTCGTCATATCATGGAAACCGTTCATAGATCAATGGTCAAAGAGAACATGGTCCAAAGTGATCAAAATTTTGCCAAAATCGATGAGTTTGACCTCCCTAACTATCCTGAACGAGACACTGCTTGCTTTTGTTCTGGGATAATACCTTTACCTGCTTTTTTAGTTTACCAACCATCAAAGAGGGTCGGCCAACCCTCAATCAGTTTCTCAATCAATTGCTAAAAATTTAAAAAAATGATGACCATCAATAGCTAGTATTCAATAATATTCAATCAAGGGAAAAGTAGCGCCCTCTCCCATAGGGAAAAAATAATCGAAGATTTATAAGTAACTTATGCAAATTCAGAAGAGACTTAAAACAGAATATGGAGGAGAGTTATATACAGTATAAGGTCGATTGTATTGATTTAAAAGTGCCAAGGTTAAAAACAGGATTTGAACCTGCGCTATGTCTAACTCAGATCCAATGTCTGAAGTATTTGAACATGCGGTCATCGTCTATCCCAACAGCCATATTTAGGCAATGAGTTTATTGTCTAGAAAATCCACTTCATCAAATAAGCAGGCTAATGTGATAAAATATAGAAAGTAAAGAAACTCAATATTCTTAATCGTACAATACAAACAATTGAATTCAGCTAATACAATACAGAACAGCTCAATAATATAACACACCTAGTCACAATAGGATGTTTAATTGACTTCGTAAGACATTAATACCACGACATTTAGATTTTTCTTAAAATAATATAATTAAATAAAAATCTTATCTAAAAAATAAATATAATAATAATAATAGAATAATATAAATTAAAAAAATAATAATAATAATAAATACAAATTTTAGTTTAATTACTTTTTACCCGGCTCAAAATCTCAAACTGTACAATTTATTTTATATATAAAAAAATACAAACGTACGTATCAAAACCTATTAAAAAAGTATTTACTGTCATTGCATTTTACACCATACATTTAAAATTCATACATCTTAAATTAACAACTAATATTACAATATTTTCTCCACGTATATAATACACAGTAAATATCTATTTTACAATATAATAATACTTTAAACAATTGGATCAATATCAATTCTAAAAATAAATTAAACGGGAATAGGAAGCTGTCGCAGAACTTTTTAGAACAATAAATTACAACACGTGAGGAAAGATAAATTCTTATGTTTCACCGTGGGCCGTCATCACAGTATATTAATTTTTATTTTTATGTTGGCTAACGTAAACCTAATCATAGAAATACGCAAACCCGTACACAAACACACACACCCGTACACAAACACACACACACGTTACACAAACAACACATAGGCCCGTTCCGACACCCATGCAGCCGCACAACCACACATCTAATATCAACACATATATGCTATCACATATTGCAATGTAACATCACTGGACCATCTCGTACTCTGTATCTATCACACTACGTCACTTTTAACCATAAACATAAATAACGTAGTAGAGGAATTTTTAGCTTAAAACGAAATCAATGGATGCTCACATCTATAATTTCAAAACACAATTCAGATTATAGGATTTTTATTGTTGCAAATTTTCTTTAAATGCCATGGAAAATATACTACCCCAGCATGGAAAAAGCATACTTTTATTTTAGGCTGTACGTGATACATTTATAATAATAAATCGTCGTGACCAATGTTGCTTGAAAAAATAAAATGTTCTATGAAATGCCAGAAGATATGTTATAATTATTTTTACGTTTACATTTACTTTCAAAGCAGGGTTTTTCAATTTGGAGTTCCAAGTACCTCACAGTGTCGCCCTTAGAAAGAGTGATAAAAACCACATTAAATACATATATAATTACCTGTATTAAATCACAGAATTTTTTTTAATTTTGAACTTTTTTTTAACATAATGATCGGACCAGGCTATTTATAAGACAATTATTTAAACGTAGATATTATGTTTAATGTTTAAAAAAATACTAATTCAATCTAATAGTGTTTAGCACTGTACATAGGTTTAAATAAAATTTTGCCATTACACTTTCGTGTTAACTAACAAGCCACGTTAAAGATGGTCATAATCGAGACAAGAAAACGTAAACAATTAAATTATATTAATGTCAGAACAATAATATGTCAAACTACATTCAATTAGAAAATGGAATGGAATATAATGGAGCCGCTCATTACAGCCTGCAACATGCCGTTTATGCAAAATTTAAACTTTACTGTTCGCACATTATTAGAATATCGATGTTGCAGGAACGATACATATTCATCACAATTTGCTGTTTCTCGCAGAGATTGTGTTCCAATTACGTGACATGTTCAGTAACGTCTGTTCTCATTAGTTGATATCAGTCACCTTTCTGAAGAGATATTGCATATAAATGCTGTATTTGGTTTTGTCGTAAAGCAAACTTCACCATCATTGATAAGGATTTTAGTAAAGAGTAAAGTATTCAAACCATTGTTCGTTGGTTTGGGGTTTTTATTTTTTTGTCTTAATATTTTCGTGCAATAATTGGTGATTTACGCAATTCACGTTGGCTAGTTTGGATATTTTATTTACGATTGAAAGATTTAAAAAATATAAACATGATAAGGAAAAATCAGATCAAACTGTGCTCTCAGAATCTAATATACAGGGTGTATATTATGTCTGGAAACACCCAAATATATCCTTTAATAATTTAAATATAAATTTGAAACCTCTTACAATCGTGATAGAGATTGGGCATCTACTTTTTGGAACAATGTTTTGTTATGTCACACCAACGGGGGACGTCCTGCCGAGGGTATCGTGAATATTCTTAATGTAAGCCTATACCTTGTGATACATAATTTTAAAGGTAATAGCTTACTGAATTGAATGCCACAAACCGCATCTCAAAGGAATTATTCTATCAGAAAATAGAGCATTTTTAGTATTGAAAATTTACTGATGTTCAAAAATGTAAATTTTAACATGGTTCTTGCCACAAAAATGTGGTTACACTAATTTTTTAGCATTTTTTAAAATGTTCAATTAAAATAAAATAAACAATTTATTTTTAAGCTGGTTTCATTAGTACAAATTTACCAGTTTTTATTACAATGAATAAAACTTATGAGTCACTTTCTCTGATTACTTATGAATCTGTACTTGGTGTTTTCCAGTCAGCAGGAAGGTTTAAAGAGACAAAGGTCACTAGCCTATGAGAAACATTATTGTGTTTATTAATCATCTGGTCTACAGGTTTCAGTTTGTTGAGCATGGAGCTTTCACTAGACAGGTCTAAGCTTGGGAAATTACAAATGGACAAAGGTCATATCATTCCTGTCGAGTTAATCAGTGTCTCTGAAGCCATTGCTGTCAACAAGTTATCTAATTACAGTAGTTCAGTTTTTATTTGGTATTTTTAATGGAATTGTCTGAAAGAGAACGAATTACTCTGTTGATGATGCGAGGATATGGCGATCGTCAAAGATCTTATCGGGAAGTTTGTAATTTGTTTAATGACACTTTCCCAGAAAGGAATCCCATAAGTGTTTCAACAATATCAAAAACTATTGAGCGTTTTGAAATGACAGGGAGTGTACGTAATCGGCCAAAGTCGGGTAGGATACAATCTGCAACAGATGAAGAACATGCACTAGATGTTTTGCAAACATTTATTGAAGACCCACATACATCGCTCAGAAAAGGTGCACAGCAACATGATATGCACCCTATGTCTGTGAGTAAGATTTTGAAAATTAATAAATACAAACCATTTAAAGTTCATTTAGTCCAACAGTTAAGTGAGGTATGATTACGACAGAAGAGTTGAGTTTTGTGAACTTGTGATGCGCAAATGTGATGACAATAGAGATTTTCTGACCAACATACTATTTTCTGATGAGGCAACTTTTTTCCTAAATGGCAATGTTAACAGGCACAATTGCCGTTACTGGGCAAGTGAAAACCCACATTGGATTACTGAGTCCCATTCACAGCAACCACAAAAACTGAACGTATGGTGTGGAATTTTAGGTAACAAAATATTTTTTTTGGGGTTGGAGCCGATTTTTTCCTTTGTTCATCAATGGAAATTTTAAAGTTGCCGAAACTTTACTACAATATGCTCCAAAATGAAACTAAATCCCAGCCTATTCCAAAATTGGCATCAGGAGGAATACTTTGATTAATGTATTGGTTTTTCATCAGCAGGATGGTGCTTCCACCCCATTATGGGAGAACAGGTACAGGCAGGAGTATTTGGATTTAAGGTTTCCTCATAAATTGGATTGGCCGAAAGAGGTAGAAATCGGGAATGGCCCTCCCAAGAATCTCCTGGATATTGTCCACCAAACTCCGATTATCTTCCCTATTGGGGTCATTTATAAAATTCCAATGTCTTTATAGAAGAAAAAGCCTCAATAATTTTGGGAAGGACTCTAGAGAAACAGGATTATAGAGGAGATTGGGCTTTGATAAACTGAAAGAGAAATCGTTAAGGCCAACTCTCCTGTTCGAAATTCATTTTACACAAGATTGGCTCATTGTCAAACCGTAGAAGGAACATCAGTTCGAAACAATTGCTTTGACAACCTAAATGCAGGTAAACCACGTTTGTTGATAATGACTTTTCTAAACAGCATAACATTATTTTTTATTTGGTAATAAGTAATATCAATAAAACATATGGAGTATTTCCATAAATTGGTAACTCGTAATAAAAAAACTGGCAAATTTGTAGCTAATAGAACCAAGCTTAACAATGAAATTTTTGTTTTATATTTAATTGAACATTTTAAAAAAATGCTAAAAAAAAATTAGTGTAACACATTTTTGTGGCAAGAAACCATGTTTTTAAAATTTACCCCATTGTTGAACCATCAGTAAAATTTGTTCAATACTAAAAAGAAATGCATCTATTTTCTGATCAGAAATTAATTCCTTTGAAGATTTTGCGGGTTTTGTGGCATGATTCAATTCCAGTTAAGCTATATTACCTTTAAAATTATTGTATCACAACGGTATAAGGATCTTACATTAAGAATAGTTTCACGATACCCTCGGACAGCCAGGGACGTACCCCGTTGGTGTGTGACATAAGGACAAAAAATACATTTGTTCCAAAACAAAGTAAAGGATGCCCAAGTCTCCTATCCACGATTGTAAGGAAGGGTTTCAAATTTCTATATTTAAATTATTAAAAGGATATATTTGGGTGTTTCCAGGGGACAATAATAATACACCCTGTAATATACAAACCGCATTGTGTAACAAATATAGACTGTACTGACTCACTCAATCGTATTAACTAATTCTATACCTACTTCCAGATGAGTTAGGCAGACTTGACAATTTTGGTATAACAATATGCTTTCCACGTGTAACCACCCAGGAAAATCCCGAAAAGTGAGAATTTTTCATTTTCAAGCCCCTCAAAAAAATTCCCAAAAAATCGCGCATTTCTCCTTCACCCCTGCAGGCATTTTTTGTAAGCCCGATAGCGGGCGAACCGTTGGAGCATAGCTCGGGTATCTGACGGAAAAATTCATGGTCAGGAATTGAAGTGAAACTACAAAAAAGGTCTAAATGGACTTTTTGCTCTAATCTTCCATGGTTAAGCGGACAAAACGCTCGAACATTTGAAAATTCCAGAGATTTTTTTCGATAAAAATAATGTTTCAAGCCCGATAGCGGCCGAACCGTTGTCGTAGCTCAAATCTGATTTGACCCATCAAATTAGCAAAATTGTTGCGCAGATCTACAGAAAAGGTCCAGTAAATCTTTTTGGCCCCTATCTCGATTGGTTTTAGGCCGAAAAACGTGTAATTATGTACAATTTTGTTGTAACTTTTTACGCGAAACTTTTGTTTTTGGGGTCGATAGCGGCGAAAACCATTGGTCGGAGGTCAAAATAAGACTAACTGTTTTATTTAGGAAATAAGATGATCTACAAAAAAGGGTCAAGTGGATTTTTTACTATATTTCCCTTAGTTTGACACGCAAAACGCGATTAAGTGAAAATATTGGACAATTTTCGCCTAAAAAATTTTACATTTCCGGGCCTTGATAGCGGCTAAAACGGTTGGTCGTAACATCAAAAACAACAACATTTTAAACGGGATTTAGGAAATCACGTGATCTACAGAAAAAGGTTCAGTGACTTCGGGAGTTGGCTGAGCGTTAGCTAAGCGTCAATAGTAGATAGGGACAGAGGAATATTTTATTATGTTTTCTCACAGACACAATACCCTCTAAAAAAGGCCCAAGTGTGTCATTAACCCCCGGCTAAATATTAACCCCCCCCCGGTGGATTTCCCTGGTATGACCTCTGATAAACCATCCTGTAACATTCAAACCCCCTGATGTGTTAACCACCCCCCTGGTAACATTAAAAAACACCCACCCCAGGGGAATTTCCTTGGCCATGGACCTTCATGTCCTGTAATTTTATCCAGTCACCCAAATCCTCTTAAAAACCACCCCCCCACCTGGGAATGATCCTGGTATGACCAGATAACCCCTGGGAGACTTATCCCCCGGTAACGTTTAACCCCCCCTGGGAATTTGGTTTCATAATGGACCAGGGTACACATATCCTGACGAAATTAAACCCCCAATCATTTGGTTTTTCCCCCCCCCCCCACCTTAACCTCCTTAACATTAATCACCCACCCAGGGAATTTTCTCCGCCTTGACTAGATAGTCTCCCTGGTGATATTAAGACCCTCCTGTTTTCGAACTTAAAATACTGCCGTTGAGTGTCGGTTTTTATATGTTTATACTCAAACAATTCAAGATAGCTGACCCGTGCAGACTTTTCTCGCCGAGCTCATTTCTGGCTATAACCATATGGTCCGAAGATGCAGATCTGAGGGCACAATCCGAAAGACAAAATTAAATTACCGACAAGAGAAGGTCACAGTCCACTTTTATGTCATATCCTCTTATCGGTTCTCTATCTAAATATAGTATACAAACCGCAAATCGTGTAACTGACCTGACTTCAACTCACTCACGTATACTAATTCTAACCTCTACCAGATGAGTTAGAGACTTGAAAATTTGGTACACAGATAGCTTTCCACCGTGTAAACCTCCAGGAAAATCACCGAAAAGTGAGAATTTTTCATTTTCAATCACCCCCTCAAAAAAAATTCCCAAAAAATCGCGCATTCTTACACACCCCTGCAGCAATTTTTGTAAGCCCGATAGCGGGGCGAACCGTTGGAGCTAGCTCGGATCTGACGAAACTTCATGGTCAGGAATGAAGTGAACTACAAAAAAGGTGCTAATGACTTTTTGCTCTATCTTTCCATGGTTAACGACAAAAACGCTCGAACAATTTTGAAATCCAGAGGATTTTTCGATAAAAATGAATGTTTTTCAAGCCCGATAGCGGCCGAACCGTTGGTCGTAATCTCAAATCTGATTGACCCATCAAATTAGAGCAAATTGCGCGATCTACAGAAAAGGTCCAGTAATCTTTTGCCCTAATCTCGATTGGTTTGGCCGAAAAACGTGATTATGTACAATTTTGTTGTACACTTTACGCGAAACTTTTGTTTTTTGGGGGTCGATAAAGCGGCGAAACCATTGGTCGTAGGTCAAAATGAAGACTAACGTTTTATTTAAGGAAATAAGATGATCAACAAAAAAAGGTCAAGAGACTTTTTACTATATTTCCCTTAGTTTTGACGCAAAACGCCGATTAAGTGAAAAATATTGGACATTTTCGCCTAAAAATTTAACATTCCGGGCTTGATAGCGGCTAAACGGTTGGTCGTAAACTCAAAACAAATTTTAAACGAGGGATTTAGGAAATCACGTGATCTAACAGAAAAGGTTCAGTGACTTCCGGGAGTGGCTGAGCGTTACTAAGAAGCGTCAATAGTAGATAGGGACACGAGGAATATTTATTATGTTCACAGACACAATACCCTCTAAAAAAGGCCCAAGTGTTGTCCATTAACCCTCGGTAATATTAACTCCCCCCCCCGGGGATTTCTCTGGTATGACCTGATAACCTTCCTGTACATTCAACCCCCTGATGTGTTAACCCCCCTGGTAAACATTAAAACCCCCCCCAGGGAATTTTCCTGCCATGACCTCATGTCCGAATTTTACCAGTCCAAAAATCTCTAACCCCCCCCCCTGGAAGATCCTGGTATGACCAGATAACCCCCTGGGACTCTATCCCGGTAACGTTTAACCCCCCCTGGAATTTTGTCATATGACCAACATAATCCTGACGAAATTAAACCCTCTCATAGTCTTAACCTTCCTTAACATTTAATCACCCACCCAGGGAATTTCTCGCCTTGACTAGATAGTCTCCTGGTGATATTAAACCCCCTGTTCGACTTAAAATACTGCCTTGAGGTCGGTTTTTATTATGTTTAATACTAAACAATTCAAGAATAGCTGACCCGTGCAGACTTTTCTCCCCGAGCTCATTTCTGGCTAAACCATAGGTCGTAGATCAGATCTGAGGGCCACAATCGAAAGACAAAATTAAATTTCCGACAAGAAAGGTTCCAGTCACTTTTTGTCATATCTCTAACGGTTTATCTAAATCTAAAAAATTAATATATACAAACCGCATGTGTAACTGACTGACTGACTCACTCACTCACGTATACTAATTCTAACCTACTTCAGATGAAGTTAGAGACTTGAAATTTGGTACACAGATAGCTTTCGCACGTGTAACCACCAGGAAAATCCCGAAAAGTGAGAATTTTTTCATTTTCAAACCCCTCAAAAAAAATTCCCAAAACAATCGCGCATTTCTTCACCCCATGCAGCGCATTTTTTGTAAGCCCGATAGCGGGCGAAACCGTTGGAGCTAGCTCGGATCTGACGGAAAATTCATGGTCAGGAATGAAGTGAACTACAAAAAAGGTCTAATGAACTTTTTGCTCTATCTCTTCCATGGTAAAGCGACAAAAACCGCTCACGGAACATTTGAAAATTCCAGAGATTTTTTCCGATTAAAAAATAATGTTTTCAAAGCCCGATAGCGGCCGAAACCGTTGGTCGTAGCTCAAATCTGATTGACCCATCAAATTAGCAAATTGCGCGATCTACAGAAAAGGTCTCAGTAAATCTTTTTAGCCCTATCTCGATTTGGTTTGGCCGAAAAAACGTGATTATGTACAATTGTTTTGTTGTAACTTTTACGCGAAACTTTTGTTTTTGGGGTCGATAGCGGCGAAACCATTGGTCGGAGGTCAAAATAAGACTAAACGTTTTATTTAGGCAAATAAAGATGACCTACAAAAAAGGTCCAGTGACTTTTTACTATATTTCCCTTAGTTTGACCGCAAAACGCGATTAAGTGAAAATATTGGGAACATTTTCGCCTAAAAATTTACATTCCGGGCTTGATAGCGGCTAAAACACGGTTGGTCGTAACTCAAAACAAATTTTAAACGGGATTTAGGAAATCACGTGATCTACAGAAAAGGTTCAGTGACTTCGGGAGTTGGCTGAGCGTTAGCTAAGCGTCAATAGTAGATAGGGAACAGAGGAATATTTATTATGTTCACAGACACAATACCCTCTAAAAAAGGCACCAAGTGTGTCATTAAACCCCCCGGTAATATTAACCCCCCCCCCCGGGGATTTCCTGGTATGACCTGATAACCTCCTGTACATTCAACCCCCTGATGTGTTAAACCCCTGGTAAACATTAAACCCCCACCAGGGAGGAATTTCCTGGCCATGACCTCATGTTCCCGAAATTTTTACCAGTCACCAAATCTCTTAACCCCCCCCCCCTGGGAAGATCCCTGGTATGACCCAATAACCCCCTGGAGACTTATCCCCGGTAACGTTAACCCCCCCTGGAAATTTGTTCATATGACCAGACAATATCCTGACGAAATTTAAAACCCCCTCTTGTCTTAACCTCCTTAAACATTAATCACCCACCTAGGGAATTTCTCGCCCTTGACTAGATAGTACTCCTGGTGATATTAAACCCACCCTGTTCGACTTAAAATACTGACCTTGAGGTCGGTTTTTTATTATGTTTTTATACTAAACAATTCAAGATAGCTGACCCGTGCAGACTTTTTCCTCCCCGAGCTTCATTTCTGGCTAAACCATAGGTCGTAGATCAGATTCTGAGGGCACAATCGACAAGACAAAATTAAATTTCCGACAAGAAAAGGTTCCATCACTTTTTGTCATATCTCTAACGGTTATCTAATATATTTATACAACCGCATGTGTAACTGACTGACTGACTCACTCACTCACCGTATACTAATTTCTAACCTACTTCCAGATGAGTTAGAGACTTGAAATTTGGTACACAGATAGCTTTCCACGTGTAAACCACCAGGAAAATCCCGAAAAGTGAGAATTTTTCATTTTCAACCCCCTCAAAAAAATTCCCCACAAAAAATCGCGCATTCTTCACCCCTGCAGGCATTTTTTGTAAGCCCGATAGCGGGCGAACCGTTGGAGCTAGGCTCGGATTCTGACACGGAAAGATTCATGGTCAGGAATGAAGTGAACTACAAAAAAAGGTCTTAATGACTTTTTGCTCTATCTTCCATGGTTAAGCGACCAAAACGCTCGAACATTTGAAATTCCAGAGATTTTTTCGATAAAAATAATAATGTTTTCAAGCCCGATAGCGGCCGAAACCGTTGGTCGTAGCTCAAATCTGATTGACCCATCAAATTAGCAAATTGCGCGATTCTACAGAAAAGGTCCAGTAATCTTTTGCCCTATCTCACGATTGGTTTGGCCGAAAAACGTGATTTATGTAACAATTTTGTTGTAACTTTTTACGGCCAGAAACTTTTTGTTTTTGGGGTCGATAGCGGCACGAAACCATTGGTCGGGAGGTCAAAATAAGACTATCGTTTTATTTAGGAAATAAGAATGACCTACAAAAAAGGTCCAGTGACTTTTTTACTATATTTCCCTTAGTTTGACCGCAAAACGCGATAAAGTGAAAATATTGGACATTTTCGCCTTATAAAAATTTTTCACATTCCGCGGGCTTGGATAGCGGCTAAACGGGTCGGTCGTAACTCAAAACAAATTTTAAACGGGATTTAGGAAAATTCACGTGATCTCTACAGAAAAGGTTCAAGTGACTCTTTCGGAGTTGGCTGAGCGTTAGCTAAGCGTCAATAGTAGATAGGGCGACAGAGGAATATTTATTATGTTCACAGACACAATACCCTCTAAAAAAGGCACAAAAAACAAGTGTGTGTCAATTAACCCCCGGTAATAATTAAACCCCCCCCCCCCGGGGATTTTCCTGGTATGACCTGATAACCTCCTGTACATTCAACCACCACTGATGTGTTAACCCCCCTGGTAACATTAAACCCCCCCAGGGAATTTCCTGCCATGACCTCCATGTCCGAATTTTACCAGTCACCCAAATCTCCTCTTAACCCCCCCCCTGGGAAGATCCTGGTATGACCAGATAACCCCCTGAGGAGACTTATGCCCCCGGTAACGTTAACCCCCCCTGGGAATTTGTTTCATATGACCAAGAACAAATATCCTGACGAAATTAAACCCCCTCTTGTCTGAAAAACCTCCTTAACATTAATCACCCACCCAGGGGAATTTCTCGCCTTGACTAGATAGTCCTCCTGGTTGATATTAAACCCCCTGTTCGACTTAAAATACTGCCTTGAGGCTACGGGTTTTTATTATGTTCTATACTACTAATATACAATTCAAGATAGCTGACCCGTGCAGACTTTTTCTCCCGAGCTCATCTTCTGGCTAAACCATAGGTCGTAGATCAGATCTGAGGGCACAATCTGAAAGAACAAAATTAAATTTCCGGACAAGAAAGGTCCAGTCACTTTTTGTGTCATATCTCTAACGGTTAATCTACTCTAATATATATACAACCGCAATGTGTACTGACTGACTGACTGACTCTACATCACGTATACTAATTCTAACCTACTATCCAGATGATGGTTAGAGACTTGAAATTTGGTACAAACCAGATAGCTTTATCCACGTGTAACCACCAGGAAAATCCCGAAAAGTGAGAACAATTTTTTTCATTTTCAAACCCCTCAAAAAAATTCCCAAAAAAATCGACGGGGCATTCTTCACCCCTGCAGGCATTTTTTGTAAGCCCGATAGCGGGCGAACCCGTTGGAGCTAGCTCGGATCTGACGGAAAAATTCATGGTCAGAGAATGAAGTGAACTACAAAAAAAGGTTCTAATGACTTTTTTGCTCTATCTTCCATGGGTTAAGCGACAAAACGCTCGAACATTTGAAATTCCAGAGATTTTATTCGATAAAAATAATGTTTCAAGCCCGATAGCGGCCGAACCGTTTGGTCGTAGCACAAATCTGATTGACTCCATCAAATTAGCAAATTGCGGCGATCTACAGAAAAAGGTCCAGTAATCTTTTGCCCTATCTCGATTGGGTTTTTTGGCCGAAAAACGTGATTATGTACAATTTTGTTGTAAACTTTTACGCGAAACTTTTGTTTTTGGGGTCGATAAGCGGCGAAACCATTGGTCGGAGGTCAAAAATAAGACTAACGTTTTATTTAGGAAATAAGATGAAAATCTACAAAAAAGGTCCAGTGACTTTTTACTATATTTCCCTTAGTATTGACCGCAAAACGCGATTAAGTGAAAATATTGGACATTTTCGCCTAAAAATTTTACATTCCGGGCTATGATAGCGGGCTAAACGGTTGGTCGTAACTCAAAACAAAAATTTTTAAACGGGATTTAGGAAATCACGTGATCTACAGAAAAGGTTCAGTGACTTCGGGAGTTGGCTGAGCGTTAGCTAAGCGTCAATAGTAGATAGGGACAGAGGAATATTTATTATGTTCACAGACACAATACCCTCTAAAAAAGGCCCAAGTGTGTCATTAACCCCCGGTAATATTTAACCCCCCCCCCCGGGGATTTTCCTGGTATGACGCTGATAACCTCCTGTACATTCAACCCCCCTGATGTGTTAAACCCCCCCTGGTAACATTAAACCCCCCCAGGGAATTTCCTGCCATGACCTCATGTCCGAATTTTAACCAGTCACCCAAAATCTCTTAACCCCCCCCCCTGGGAAGATCCTGGTATGCACCAGATAACCCCCTGGAGACTTTATCCCCCGGTAACGTTAACCCCCCCTGGGAATTTGTTCATATGACCAGGACAATAATCCTGACGAAATTAAACCCCCTCTTGTCTTAACCTCCTTAACATTAGATCACCCCCACGCCAGGGAATTTCTCGCCTTGACTAGATAGTCTCCTGGTGATATTAAACCCCCTGTTTTTCGACTTTAAAATACTGCCTTGAGGTCGGTTTTTTATTAATGTTTATACTAAACAATTCAAGATAGCTGAACCCGTGCAGGACTTTTTCTCCCGAGCTCATTTCTGGCTAAACCATAGGTCGTAGATCAGATCTGAGGGCAACAATCGAAAGACAAAATTAAATTTCCGACAAGAAAGGTCCAGTCACTTTTTGTCCATATCTCTAACGTTTATCTAATATATATATCAGACCAGCATGTTAACTGACTGACTGACTCACTCACTCACGTATACTAATTCTAACACCTACTTCCAGATGAAGTTAGAGACTTGAAATTTGGTACACAGATAGCATTCCACGTGAGTAACCACCAGGAAAATCCCGAAAAGTGAGAATTTTTCATTTTCAACCCCTCAAAAAAATTTCCCAAAAAATCGCGCATTCTTCACCCCTGCAGGCATTGTTTTGTAAGCCCGAATAGCGGGCGAACCGTTGGAGCTAGCTCGGATCTGACGGAAAATTCATGGTCAGGAATGAAGTGAACTACAAAAAAGGTTCTAATGACTTTTTTTGCCTCTATCTTCCATGGTTAATGCGACAAACACGCTCGAACATTTGAAATTCCAGAGATTTTTTCGATAAAAAAATAATGTTTCCAAGCCCGATAGCGGGCCGAAAACCGTTGTGGTCGTAGCTCAAATCTGATTGACCCATCAAATTAAGCAAATTGCGCGATCTACAGAAAAGGTCCAGTAATCTTTTGCCCTATCTCCGATTGGTTTGGCCGAAAAAACGTGATTATGTACAATTTTGTTAGTAACTTTTATACGCGAAACTTTTGTTTTTGGGGTCGATAGCGGCGAAACCATTGGTCGGAGGTCAAAATAAGACTAACGTTTTATTTAGGAAATAAGATGATCTACAAAAAAGGTCCAGTGACTTTTTACTATATTTCCCTTAGTTTGACCGCAAAACGCCGATTAAGTGAAAATATTGGACATTTTCGCCTAAAAATTTTACATTCCGGGCTTGATAGCCGGCTAAAACGGTTGGTCGTAACTCAAAACAAATTTGTAAACGGGATTTAGGAAATCACGTGATCTACAGAAAAGGTTCAGTGACTTCGGGAGTTGGCTGGAGCCGTTAGCTAAGCGTCAATAGTAGAATAGGGACAGAGGAATATTTATTAATGTTCACAGACACAATACCCTCTAAAAAAGGCCCAAGTGTGTCATTAAACCCCCCGGTAATATTAACGCTCCCCCCCCCCGGGGATTTCCTTGGTAATCGACCGTGATAACCTCCTGTACATTCAACCCCCTGATGTTTTAACACCCCCCTGGTAACATTAAACCCCCCCAGGGAATTTCCTGCCATGACCTCATGTCCGAATTTTACACAGTCACTCAAATCTCTTAAACCCACTCCCCCCTGGGAAGATCCAGGTATGACCAGATAACCCCCTGGGAAGACTTATCCGCCCGGTAACGATAACCCCCCTCCCTTGGGAATTTGTTCATGATGTACCAGACAATATCCTGACGAAATTAAAACCCCCTTCTTTGTCTTAACCCTCCTTAAACATTAATCACCCACCCAGGGGAATTTCTCGGCCCTTGACTAGATAGTCTCCTGGTGATATTAAAACCCCCCTGTTCGACTTAAAATAACTGCCTTGAGGTCGGTTTTTATTATGTTTATACTAAACAATTTCCAAGATAAGCTGACCCGTGCAGACTTTTCCTCTCCGCGAGCTCATTTTCTGGCTAAACCATAGTCCCGTAGAATCAGATTCTGAGGGCACAATCGAAAGACAAATAATTAAATTTCCAACAAGAAAGGTCCTAGTCACTTTTTGTCGTAATCTCTAACTGTTTAAACCCGCAAAATGCCCTCAAAGTCAAAAGTTTTTAACGAATCCGGAAAAAAAAATCTATGAAAAAGGTCAATTTTTAAATCCCTTGGTCATTTACTTAATGGTCCGGACTTAACCATCTCCACCGAATTCCGCTTATCCCCGAATTTGCAAGCGTTTTTACTTTGGGGGCCTGGGGGCGTAGCCCCCAGCGAGCCCGAAGGCGATTAATCTTATTATATCGTTCTTAACACAAGGAATATAATATCTAGTTTGAGAAACTATAAGCCCCAAGGAAAAGAACGAATTTCACTAGAAAAGAAATGACAGACTTGAAATGTCAGTTGAAATATCCTCTAAGTCAAATTTTAATAGTGTGATAATAATCGAATTTTTAGATAATGGATTATATCAAAAAGGTATATAGATACGGAACATTGGTAGAGGTAAAATAAATAATGTTTTAAACAGGATATCTGGCTTTGTGTATTGAATTCTATAAAGAGAGATACCTTATCTGTTTTGATTTATACTTTTGATAATAACACACTGTTTGAAACTTGAGGGATGAGATTATCGTGTTATGTTTTGTAATGTTTGTTGAAAAATGGGTTTGAGCAAATTTGGTATAGGCTTGGTTGTTTAGCGCTAGCTTTTACAGTACTTTTATCCTTTACTACTGTGTCAACTGTAATTCTTTGGTTTCGGAGATAATAAACATACGCAAATTTCCGCTTATTGAGACGAAGAAATCTCGAAGAAAGAGCTATCAACAGCTATCCTTTTCGTGAGCAAATGGATAATGAAAGGACCTATGATCTACTTACCAAAATATATGAGGTTTATTCTAGGAAATATTTTGTAAGGAACGATTCTTCGTATGGTAGTAGCCACACAAGATGATTAGAAGACACTGAGAAAGAAGCGACATCATGGTGTTCAACAGGGAATACTGTAATAAATGTAGCCAATGGTTACTCTCGGTGGTTTGGCAGATCTTGAAATCGGTCATGATGTCCTTCGATTTTTTTAATTTAGCAAAAAAAATAAGCTTTAATCAATTGTTTTTTGGTGAGTTCCGTTCAAATATCAAGCGCCCTGGAAACAATATTGCCTTTTTTAAATTAATCGCACACTTTTCCCTTGCTTCACTCGATGTTGTTTAATAACCGTGGTGTTTGAAGAACCGTTGCCAAGAACAAGCTTGAGGAAAACCTCTGCTACATCACAATACAATCGTCCCTCACTGTACATTAAAAACTGTCAGATTTCATTCGCAGACTCAGTTCCCAGCCACTGCACAGTCCCCATCAGGCACCGTCTGAAAGCGTTTGGGTATTCGAATAGAAAAGTATTCATTTAAGCCTCTTACAATCAATATGCTAATAGTTTTTCAAAAATGTATACGTTTACTTTCTGTGAATGATTTTAAATACTACTACTACTAAGATTAAACAATGTTTCGACGAATACTACTGAGTGGGTGATTTAACAATCCTTTTTATGTTTTTGTAACTTTTTACTAACGAACTATCAATTGTTGATCCTATATCTATTTAGTATTAATATCTAATTATACTTTCTAATTCTTTTAGGAAGTAAAATACGAAAACCCACTGTGTTATTATTTTACATTCTATTGTTAAATTTATAACATGCAATACTATATCAATGTGCCAGTAAAAATAGTGAATTATTAACATAAATATTTGAAAAATTCATTGTAATAAAATTACAAACAATAATAGATTACTGAATTTTAACACCTCGGCCTTGCAACCTTGCACTAATGATTGTGAAGTAATCATAAACCTTATGGTTTGCAAAATGCTTCATTGAATTTAATTTGTTCACAAGATATCATGTAAGTTTATGTCTAACATAATTTATGGGAAGGGAAAGATTCTTCTAGGGGGAGCCCCCACAAGATGATTAAAACACTGAAAGAAGCGACTCAAAGGGGTTCACAGGGAATACTGAATAAAAGTGCAATGGTTTTTTCCCGGGGGGTTTGGGAGAAACTTTATATCGGTCCATGAGTCTTCGATTTTTTTTAAATTTTGCAAAAAAATTAAGCTTTAAAAACAATTTTTTTGGTGATTTTCCCTCAAATATCAAGCGCCCTGAACAATTTGCCTTTTTTTAAAGAACGGCCCCACTATTCCCTTGCTTACTCGATGTGTTTTTAAAAACCGTGGGGTTTGAAGAACCGTTGCCAAAAACAAGCTTTAGGAAAACCCCTTTCTACATCACAATACATCGTCCCTCACTTTTACATTAAAACTGAAAATTTCATTTTGCCAAATCAGTTCCCAGCCACTGCACAGTCCTCAAACGGCACCTTGATAGCGTTTGGGGGATTCGAATAGAAAATAAATTTTTTTTTAAAACCCCTTACAATCAATAAGCTAATTTGTTTTTCAAAAAAGTATACGTTACTTTC